>NC_077229.1:226165056-226310056 GCF_027887165.1 Monodelphis domestica
AAGGATAACATTAAAATATCTCTATCAGTTTCTAACTTAATAAATGCAAAGTAACACTATAACAACAATGGATATTGACTAGAAATTATCAAGAACATTCCTATTGTCTTTTGCTGAGAGGCATCTCTTTTTGAGCTAACTTAGCAAATTACTGCATTTCTGCTTCAATTCATTCTAAATCATTTTAATTAGGAGTCTTTTTTCAAAATGCTTAACTACACTGAAATAGAGGTAAATCAGACATTAATGAAATCATGTAACCAAAATAAACTACAGAGAAAATTTGCCGATTTTTTCACAGGCAAATCCTTTGGCAAAAGGACTTGAGAGTGCAACTAATCGTCTATTTATCCATTTTATACCTTATTTTTGTCTACTGTTTCCATAAAATAAGATGCCCTAGATAAATGAGTCGATAGCACTATTGTAGAATGACAGATACAACTAACTTTACAAAAGATAAGTTTTACATGCTACAATAGGCTCTTGCTTGGAGTTCATAGGAAAAACCTATGGAACACAAAGGAATTTTGAGACAATTATAACAAGGAATCACAATCACAATAAGGTGATAGGGGTAGGAGAATAACTTCCCTGACAGATTTGTCTTATCTGCCCTTGTTTGCAGAGTTCTACAGTACTGTAATTTTTTCAGCTATTTTAAGAGAATTCCAATGGCTCCCAATTGTCTGCATGATCATATATAAAATTCTCCCAAACCAGGCTCATTTCCACCCACTCTTCTGATTCTGACAGCAGAATATCTGCATAGAATTCAGTGTCAAAGGACACTGACCTCTGTGTTGGTCCTCAAACTAAATACTCCATCTCCAAACTCCAGGCATGTGGCTGGACTGAAAATCTAAAATTTCTTTCCCTATTCATGCATAGCTTGCCTAGCTTTCTTGAAATCTCTATTACAGTTTTATCAACACACATAATTATCATATGAAAATGCTATAAAAATGTTTCATATGTTTAATTCAAGGTTCATAGTCCTAAAAAAAACAGTCCTCACAAAAATGCTCAACCAAAAAAAAGTTAAGATACATAATCAATGCTAAAGGATTAGCTTATAATTAGTTCTTGAAAAATTTCTAAGTGACAAAAGGAGGAGAAAGAAATATATGAAATAGACTTTGGTCATCAGATTTCTTTTAAATAATATACCCTGCAGGTAAGCTAATTTTTCTGCTATTTTCTTTCAAAATAAGTATGACATAATGGTAGGGAAATGGCACTATAATGACTAGAATTTAAATGAACTAAATCTAAAAAGACTATTTTAAGTACCTACAATACACTGAGAAACACATACCATCTTCATCTTCCTGTCACTATTACAAAAGCCTTCAAGAAAGCTAAATACTTGTTCTACTATTACTCTTATAAATTCACTTTTTATTGATTCCTTAGGTTACTTTTATAATAATAATCAGAATGTGTATGTGCTTGTCCCTGAACATCCTCACAAATCTTATTAGCATAAAATCTGAATGCTTGACATAGCAATCTTGGGTTTGCTTTCCTGTTTATTTAAAACACAAAATTTATTTCAGTTTTAATGTATAGTACCAATAATTAATGAGAATAGTGAAAAAGAGAAGAAAGTGTTTCTACTTGTTTAAAATAAGAACATATACTTTGATTTTTTTCATCATGGTAGGTAATACATTTTACCTGACCCAACCATATACTATTTTTTAACCCCTACCTTCCCTCTTAGAATTGATACTAAGTTACAATATGGGATTAAGTGACTTGCCCAGGTTCACACAGCTAGGATGCATCTGAGACTACATTTGAACCCAGAACCTTCCATTTATAGGGCTGGTGCTCTATTCAAATGAGCTACTTAGCTGTCCCAACCCCCAAATCATATAATTTTACATCTATTATTTATGACCATGCTCTGGATTTGCAAAATGTCAGATCAGGGTTAGAAGTTGTCTGAACAGAATTCAACAAAGTTAATTCTAAAAAAGTGGGAAAAATAATAAACCGCCAGAAGATTTTTTTTAATTAGCTCATATATATTCACACATGCATATATATATATATATGTACGTACACACACACACACACCTTTTGGAACGTAGACAAGAAGACAAAAAGAACGGTAGCACATCTACTCCTTTTAAACTAGGGGCTATTAGATGATAAATGTTATATACCATCTGGAACACCTTCCAGGAAAAATACTATGTAAAAGAAATTAATATAAAATTTAACTTCATTCAATGAAGCTAAAATGCTAGTTTTAATTCTATAGTTAAAAATCCTAGTAGATGTGGACACTATTTTGTCAGTCAGTAGAAATTGGAGATAAAATCCCACTGATACCCAGTTTCTTTTTATTGAATTAGAAAGCAACAGGATGCATTCTGAACTCAAGAAAAGAGTTACATACACAGTACACTAATCTTTTCTAGCTATCATCCTTCTCTGCCCAAATACTCTCTGCCTCTGAAGTAGTTCATTTTACTACTATTGCCTCTCCTTTCCCCCACTTCTTATTCAGGGAATAGTAGTCAAATGAGCACTGCCATTCTTGGAAAGGACATGTCCAATTGCTTGTCATCTGGATCCAATATTTAGTGACTTCCCAGGCCAAGACCCTCCTCCTTGACCTTTCCTGCCTCCACTAGTGAACACTACGCCTCAAATGCAGTCTCATCCTAGACCTTCCCTTTTGGTACTGGGATCTCCATACCTTGGAAAATCTAACTGCAACACTGGCTATTTCTCACACTGATAAGTTCCTTCAGGGGCCTCCATTCTAATGAAGGACACAGGCTGATCAAACATTAAATTCCAAGCTCTGCTTTTAACTTTCTGTCCTAGCCTTCAAGGAGCCCGTTTTTTAACTTCCTTTTATTTACTGTTTTTCCTCACTAGAATATAAGCTCCAGGAAGGTTGAGACACTACTTTTAGCTTCTATTTATATCCACAGAACTGAGCATGCCTGATAGTGCCTGATAACACTGTAAGCAGATTGTGACCTGATCTAGCCCTGTCTACCAGTACTCAGTAGGTATTCTTTTTTGCGCTATTGCAATGTAGTCTTGAGAGCAGGGAATGTGTGTGTGTGTGTGTGTGTGTGTGTGTGTGTGTGTGTGTGTGTGTGTGTGCGCTTTATTTTTTTCGTGTGTTCCAAATAGCATTTAATGAAGTCATATTCTCTCTCTCTCTCTCTCTCTCTCTCTCTCTCTCTCTCTCTCTCTCTCTCTCTCTCTCTCTCTCTCTCTCTCTCTTAACCCATTTCCTTTTCATTTCACTTTTTCTTGCATTCTTTCTTCCAAGTTCTTGGGGCTTTTTGTTGGTTAGAATGTTAGAGATAGGTGAGGGAAGTAATACCTACAAAATGTAGGATAATGTGCTTTTTTGCTCAGCTTACCTATCCGTTTCTGGGCAATAGTGCAAAATTGCACTTAGGCTATTCTGTCATGAGCAATGATTTATCACATGAGTAAGAATCAGAAAAAAACATCCTTTGTATGTGGATTGTACATAGATATGAGCTGTACAGAATAATCTAAATCCATTATTAAATGACTATGATTACTATAGATCATCACAGGAACATGGAAATTCACTTAAAATAGGTTTTTTTAAAAAAAATTTCTACAGAGAACAATCTTCTCTGTAATGGGACCTTACTTTGGAACTTTTCTTAGAAAAGATAGACATACAAAAGATGCATTAATAACAAAACAATGATTCCTGAGGCTTGTTCCTAAAATTCAGTACTTGCTTTCAGAAATTTAGCTACTTAGAAGAAAAAGTGACAGTTGCCTAAAAAGTCTATTTGCGAAAGTAAAGGGAATATACACCAACCAACTTAGCTTTTTAAAAAGTCTGAAAAAAAAAAGAATGAAAGAAAGGATAGGTAGCAGAAGATAAATGAATAGGAGAAAAAATCTGAGCAAAAGAACTAAGTTTTTGACAGGATATTTTAGAATCAGGAAATGAGCACCATCTGATGCTGTACCTCTCAAAGTCAAAGACTGCCCATTAGGGAAGTCAAATGCAAAATACAAGGAGATGCGATTTCTTTTATATAAGAACTCCTAGTATGGGAGGTACAACAAAAGATGAATATGAAAACACAACATGGTACTATAGGAATGTTATGGAAAGCACAAGCTATTCTGGATAAAAAGAAGTCAACTGGGCCAGATGAGTTTATGTATTTTATGTATTTTATATAGTATTACCATATTTATATAGAGATCTGAGATGATACAGGAAAAAAAATACACACGGGCAGTGGAAAATATTTTAATGTTACTTCTTATGGTCTTGTAGGTCAAGATTTAATGACAGAATTCTGGTGCAACAAAATGATTGAGACAGTTTCGTAATTATTTTATTGCAGGATCTGAGCTTTATAATTCATTGTACTTTCCCCTCTACACTGGAGCTAATGTTTAATTGGGGTGTTTAATGTCATTCTTTTTTATTTTTTTAAGATTAGTACAGTTTTTTTTAACATGTTTTCTTTGTTGTTTCTGAAAACTCTGACATTACTTTAATTGGCATATCACTTTTCATCTTTAATGCTAGCAAAATTTTTCTTTTTTTTTTTTATAATTCTATAGCTTTAAAAATTCCATTACAATCCCTTATCCTGTAGTAAAGGTGAACTTGCATTCTCAAAGACTATGCTAGTATGTTTCAGGCTCTGGAATATACCATCACAATGGACCAAGTCTGCTTTTTGAAGACTAACCTAGTGAAATACAAAAAAGTTCATCACAAAGAGTATGAATTGAACATCGATAATTTTGCAAATATATGTTCAGTGACCAATCAGTAGATATACTACTGGAGGAGGTGGATTTATAAACTGCTATTGTTCATGTAGACAAAATTAGAAGAAACAAACTATAGTTAAAGAGAATAGTTCTCAGATATTCCTTGGATAAGAAAGAAGGTATAATTTAACCAAATACTCAAAGGAAACAAGAAATATTATTTCATAGTTATTTGACCATCTTGGGTCATAATACTCATCAAGTCTGCAAAAAAAAAAGGCTATGGTGAAAATAACTTCAGTCTAGACATCAATCTTTTTACAGCAAAAAAGTAGAAAATTTCCATGAAGAATTAAAGTAACACACTTAAAGGGCTAAATCAACAGACTGATGAATGATGACTTCATTATAAGGCTGGAAATGGGTGAGAAATACATCAGTAAGCATGGTTTGGGAAGAAAGAATGGGAGATGAACACACAAACTCATGCCTCTAATGAATTCTTTCTCAGAGAAAACAACTGGAAGGTGCTAGAGGTGATAGGTGCCATGTGACATCATACATATACACACAGATGAAATTAATTATCTTTTTAATGGACAGGAAAAGACTCACTATTAATAAGTTGCCTCCCCATCAGACTTCATGTAGAGGCTAATTGATCATAGATCATAGTCAGCTATGCTGTAGAGAAGATTCTTTTTTTTTTTTTGAGATTGAATATCCTTTGAGGTTTCGAACTAAAATTCTGGATAAATGAATAGCTGCTTTTTTGTCTTTGTATTCACTATACCAAGCATAGTACCTGGTATACAATAGACTTGAATTAAATGATTATTTAAAAAGGTGAATTGAATTTCAATATAAATTGCATTATAAACTGGCATTCTCTATTATATCTTAAGACTTTGGGGGAATAAGTCAAAAGTTATTCCTTTTCTAGGTTACAGAGACCCATTAAAGCTCTAAGAGTCTTTGACAACTACTAAAAATGACCAGCCTGACTTTACTTAATATGATAACCTGACATTTAAAAAGTAAATAATGCTAGTTTAACTGTAACTTAAATCTTGAATCCCTGGCTTTCTTTAATATTCAACTCAAGCACCACATTGTGCCAGAGCCCATTGTAAGTTAAATGAACTCCTAGTGTATTCTCCACTATTATTACCTCGCACACATTTCTCATCTGTCTTGAAACAGATAGGAATAATAGAGGACTGATCTCAAAGTCTGAGAGATGTGTGTGTTAAATTCCACCAACAATCCTTCCTGGCTGTATGTCCTTAAGCAAATAAATTAACCTCTCATTGGTCTCAGAAATTCTCTAATGTTTTAAGTTGGAGCGGAAGGTAGTGATTTCACTAACCAATAAAATCACAGGCCCAGTCACCCTCTGTACATATCTCATGACTATCTATATACATCTGTTATCTTCCTCATTACAATGCAAACCTCTGGGAACAGAAAGGGTTTTTGCTTTAGCCTCACATCCCCAATGCTTAGTATAGGGGCCAGCACACAGTAGGTACTTAATGAATACCTGGGAATAACTTGGTAACGAACTCTATATACCAAGAATTATTGAGAATATCCAAGTTCAAATATGACCTAAGATATTTTCTAGCTGCATGACCTTGGGCAAATTACTTAACTTATATTTGCCTGTTTTATTATTTGCAAAAATGGCACCTAAACTCAATCCCTTGTAAACCCATTTGTAAAATAGTACCTAACTTTTAGCAGTTTTTTTTTTTTAGGATAAAAATATTTAATAAGTATAAAGTAACTTAGCACTGTGCCTGGTACATAACAAGCACTATATAATTAGCTATCACAAAGGTTATATTAATTCATTTCTTTGTTATACTTAATAACATATTCAGGAGGAAATTCTATGTATATGCATATGGGTTGTTACACTGTTGGACTGAGCCTCTAACTTTTTTGATTAAAAGAATTCCTAATAAGAAATCTCCCATCACTAATTCAGATCAGCAACTTTTCATAAAATAATAACCTTAGAATTGCTATGGGGCATTGATAGTTTAAATGGCTTGCTCAGGGTGACAGAGAAAGTATATGTCAGTCTTCCTGACTTTGAAACTGTCTATTTACTTTACTATAATTTATCAATATACATCACTTTGCCTTTTCACTGACTAAGAAATTTTACAAATTTAATGACACAGGGGTTAACCTTGATCATTTTTGACGAAAGTATTATTATATTATTAAGAAAAGACCTCAAAAAAATCATGTCTCTGTTCCAAGCTTGTAAAATATATTTTTGTTACACTGCTTAGCACATGGCTTGGTAAAAAATAGCTGCTTAATAAATGTTTACTGAACTGAGAATAAATAAGTGCCTGGGGACTGATATGGAAGTCTTCATATTGTGTCTTTATATAATATGACCAATAATTTGTCATAGGAAAGATGAAAATTAGAAAACATCTAGGAAAAAATAATGAATAAAGTAAAATTACCAAGTTAAGTCATCCCAAGAGATTTTGGGAATAAAAATTAGAGAACAAAGAAGAAAAAAAATCTAATATCGTAGAACTAGGAAATAGAAACTGCACTAAAAAAAGACAGGAAGAGCAGAAAGATTGGACTAGTGTATGCAAAGAGGGCATTAATGGACAAATAATATGAAATATCTAATGTAGGGAAGATAATGAAAACACATATAAAATCTTGTGCCTTAGTAATATTAGAATACAAAAGTGACAGAAAATACTGAAAACTAATAACCGCCGTGATTACTTTTGACCTACACAAATTCTTTATGAAATTCAATGACATATGAATCAAGTTCATCCTCAATGGAGGTATTAGTAAGTAATATAAAGGCTTTTGAAAGTAGTTTCCAAAGATGTACCAACATCTTTACCAGTTCACACACTAGTAAAAGATGAAAAACACCAGATTCCATTGTGCATATTGTATTTGAATATGAAAAAGCAGTTGATCTGGTACAGAAAAGCACTGTCTAAGAGATTATTAATATTAATAATTATTAATTATTAATTAATTAAATTAATTAATTTAATTTCTAAATCCCAAAATGAATTATGAAAGTAAATGAAATCTATAGTTTATTTACAATAGAGGGAAGATAATAAGGAATGAAAGAGAGAAAAAAAAATCCAGCTTCCTGTGAGCCAGGTAGAAATTCTAAGGCCCTAATCAGGGAAAGGAGTCTCAAGAAGATGTGCCTTTCTCAGAGGTTCACACCTCCAGAAAGGCAGGGAAACTAAGTCACTCAACACAGTGACCGACTAAAAGGAAAGCAGTCTGAACTCTCCTTCATGAGTTCCTCCAGGGGTACAGTTCCACAGACAAATCCAAGTGTCTGTCTTCCAGTCTCTCCTCAGAGTGAGACTCTTCTTCATTCCGAGCTCAAGAGACTGATCCTCCTGCCCAACTCTGAGTCAGAGTTCTTTGATCTATCTCTTCTGGCCTCTGTGGTACTCTATTTAAAAATCTTTTTCTCTTGTGTCACCTCCCCTAACTACCAATCACAGTACACCTCTCTCCAGGACTGCCCACTCTTTAGTTCACACCTTTTTTAATTAGATTATACCTTTTTCGATTAAATTATACCTTTTTTAGTTATATCACACCTTTTATAGTTAGTTGACACCTTTAGTAGTTAGTTACTTTTTTGTGGGGTGTATGGGGTGTTCAGGGAGGGGTAGTATCTCTGGTATGGAGGGCTTGTCCTGCCCTCCTAGGGCAGCTCTCCAGCCTCTGACCCCCACCTGACACCCAGCTCTCACTTGTGGCTCCCAATAGTTGTTAGCATGCGGCAGCGGCCACACCCCGGGCAACGGCTTCAACAGGCCGGCTAAACCTTGTGAAGGTAGCCATCAGGTCACTGACCCCTGGTGAACCAGGGCTTTGCTCACCCAGCATGTGAAGACTGTTTCAGCGGAACAGGCGGAAGAAACCAACAAGAAGGTTCAATGGCTGAGAGGGCGACGCAGCAAAGCACTGTGGAGTGCTTAGGGCGTGTTGGAGCACAAAAGACAACACGGCCATCCAATGCAGCTGAGGAAGTCTCCAGACGTAACAATTTTTCGTGCCACTGGACCCAGGCTTCCAATGCCGAGAGAGTGGGACTGTCTCTATGCATTGGCTTTTCCACTTAAATCTCCCTCATGCACAAGTATCTTTGTGCACACTCATCTATCCTAACCCTGTCCACCCTCTTCAAGACCTGCGGCGATGGGGGAGTGGTGACGCAACTGGTGGAGGTGACCACCCGCAGTTGTAGTCACGATCCTGTTTGTAGGCGGCCCATGGACCAGTGGTCGCTCGGCCCTGTAGGGCAGCAGTAACATTCAGCAGCATCCTGGGCGACTGAGCAGCCATCTCTAAGACAGCACTGCTCACCCTAATCAAGGGAGGGGACTAGAAAAGGTGTCCCAACCATTGCCTGCCCTACAAACACCCGATCAGCACACTGCGGCTGGTGGGTCATCCCTTTAAGAGGTCGAAATCAAAAGAAACAAAATACAAAGAAACTCCTACTAGGAGCATGGAACATCAGAACATTACTTGACAAAGAGAATACCCCGACCTGAGAGAAGAACAGCTCTAATTGGTAAATGCGATATAACATCGACATCGCAGCATTAAGTGAAACACGCTTACCAGAAGAGGGATCACTCAGCGAACCCACCACTGGATACACCTTCTTCTGGAAAGGTAGAGCCTCAAATGAAGACAGAATCCACGGTGTTGGCCTGGCTATCAAGACCACTTTGCTCAATCAGCTGCCAAACTTGCCTGTGGGCATCAGCAACAGGCTCATGAAGATCTGTTTACCTCTCAGCAAAGACTGGTATGCCACAATCATCAGCACATATGCCCGAACACTGACCAGCACAGGGGAGACCATCGAGAAGTTCTACTCTGACCTGAGTGCCGTCCTACACTTAGTGTCCACCAATGACAAGCTGATACTACTGGGAGACTTTAATGCTCGCGTTGGCCAGGACCATGAAAGATGGAAAGGAGTGCTCGGCAAACACAGCGTGGGCAGAATGAATAACAATGGTCTACTGCTACTCAGCAAATGCTCAGAGTTCGAACTCACCATCACGAACACTGTGTTCAGAATGGTGAACAAATATAAAACAACGTGGATGCACCCACGATCAAAACAGAGGCATCTCATTGACTACATCATTGTATGCCGGCGAGACATCCAGGATGTACAGATCACCAGAGCCATGAGAGGAGCTGAATGCTGGACAGACCACCGATTGGTTAGTGACTCTTCAAATCTGCATTGCACCTCGCCATCCAAAACGTACCCAGACAGTTCGCGCATTTTACAATGTGAGTCATCTTAGAGATAGATCTTAATTGCAAACATTCCAGTCCTGCCTAGATGACAAGCTATCTGCCAAGGGACCACTCACTGGAAGCTTAAAGAAGAAATGGAACCAGTTCAGAGATGCAGTGAAGGAAACATCAAAGGCAGTCCTAGGCCCCAAACAATGCAACCACCAGGACTGGTACGATGAAAACAACACTGCTATTGAAGACCTATTGAGCAAAAAGAACAAAACCTTTATGGAGTGGCAAAATAACCCAAACTCTGCTCCTAAAAAGGACAGATTCAAGTCTCTCCAAGCCACGGTGCAGTGTGAGATCAGGAAGGTGCAAGACAGATGGTGGGAAAAAAGGCAGAATAAACCCAGCGTTTTGCTGATACGAAAAACTACAAACAATTTTTCAGTGCCCTCAAGACTGTCTATGGGCCATTAAAACCCACCACCACACCCTTGTTATCCTCTGACGGTGACACTCTCATTAAAGATAAAAAAGGCATCAGCAACAGGTGGAAAGAATACTTCAGTCAGCTTCTCAACTCTCTTCAGTCGACCAAAGCGCCCATGACCAGATCCCCCAAAACTGCACCACTGAACAACTTGACGTCCCTCCTTCAATAGAGGAAGTCCAAAAATCCATTAAACAAATGAGTGCAGGCAAGGCACCCGGTAAAGATGGGATCCCAACCGAGGTGGTACAAGGCCTTAAATGAAAAAGGCGCTCCAGGCATTCCTCATAGTGCTGACCAGCATATGGGAAGAGGAAGACATGCCCCCAGAACTCAGAGATGCCTCCATCATAGCCCCATACAAGAACAAAGGCACACGAGCAGCCTGTGACAACTACAGAGGCATCTCACTACTCTCCACTGCCGGAAAGATCCTCGCCCGTGTTATACTCAACAGACTCCTGTCATCTGTTTCAGAGCAGAACATGCCTGAATCACAATGTGTCTTCCGACCAGATCGCAGCACCATCGACATGGTCTTCACAGTGAGGCAAATGCAGGACAAATGCCTTGAGCAGAACCTGAGTCTCTACATTGTCTTCATAGACCTGACAAAGGCGTTCGACACAGTGAACAGGGACGCATTGTAGGTGATCCTCAGCAAGCTTGGTTGCCCAGCAAAATTCATCAAATTAATCCAGCTCTTTCATGTCGACATGACAGGGGAAGTCCTGTCTGGTGGAGAGACTTCTGATCGCTTCAACATCTCCAATGGCGTGAAACAAGGCTGTGTCCTCGCTCCGGTACTATTCAACCTATTTTTCACCCAAGTATTACGACATGCTGTGATGGATCTAGACCTGGGCGTCTACATCAAATACTGACTGGATGGCTCACTATTTGACCTTCGCTGCCTGACTGCAAAATCAAAGACAAGAGAGAGGCTCATCCTGGAAGCTCTCTTTGCAGATGACTGTGCTCTCATGGCCCACCAAGAAAATCATCTTCAAACCATTGTGGACAGGTTCTCCACCGCAACAAAACTGTTTGGCCTGAATATCAGCCTCAGCAAAACAGAGGTACTGTTCCAACCTGCACCAGGGAGGCCAACTAACCAGCCGTGCATTATAATTGATGGCACGCAGCTTTCTAATGTCAACACTTTCAAGTACCTGGGCAGCACCATCACCAACGACGGGGCCCTAGATCACGAGATCAATGCCAGGATCCAAAAGGCCAGCCAGGCACTCGGGCTGCTGCACTCCAAAGTCCTCCAACACAGAGGTATAAGCACTGCGATGAAGCTCAATGTGTATAACACAGTGGTCCTTAGCTCAGTCCTGTATGGTTGGGAGACATGGACACTGTACCAGAGGCACATGAAGCAGTTGGAGCAATTCCACCAATACCCCCTCTGGTCAATCATGAAGATCTGATGTCAGGACCGAATCACCAATCAGGAAGTCCTCGACAGAGCCAACTCCATCAGCATCGAAGTCATGGTCCTCAAAACCCAGCTATGATGGTCTGGACACGTCATCCGCATGGACCCACAGTGAATACCAAGGCAGATATTCTATGGTGAACTGTCAGCTGGACTCAGGAAATAAGGCCACCAAAGAAAAGATACAAGGATCAGCTAAAGTCAAACTTGAAGTGGGCTGGCATTACACCAAAGCAACTAGAACTTGCTGCCTCTGACAGAAGTAGCTGGTGAACCCACATTAACCATGCCGCCACCAGCTTTGAAGATGAACGATGTCGAAGTCTTGTCACTGAGAGTGAACGTTGACACCACGCCACAACCGCACCTCCCGTAACAACTGGCGTTCCATGCCCCATGTGCCACAAACTCTGCGCCTCAGTCTTTGGACTCCAAAGCCACATGAGGGTACATCAATAGATGATAATGCACAAAGACAATCGTCATTCTCGGACACTGAGAGACTACCACTACCACTACTTTTTTGTAGATTAAAATGGGTATATCTATTTCAAATACTGAGTTAACCACTTTTAGGGATTTAAATCTAAAAATAGACTGGGGATTACAATTCTATCTTCACTATAACGGAAGAGCTAAGTATCTTCATTGTTATAATCAGGGGGGAGCTAAATCCTATCTTCACAATATCTTCCAATGAGAAATATAACCCCTATATTAAAATTGTTTAAGATTTCTTAAATGATATAGCAGAAATAACCTTGTAAATCAACAAGATTTAGAAATGGGAAGATATATGCTTGCCAGTAGGGTTTACCACGGTAATGAAGGAGAACCGGCAGAGATCAAGCTGAAGATGGATTTTACCTGGATAGTGAAGTCTACCAGATGCCCCTGTTGGCAAATGACATTCTTCTGAGTTCCTCAAGCACTGTAGCACCCCTTTGGAAGACAGAAATAACTAACAAAAAGGATGATGTGATCATTCCCATAGCCTCCATTAAGATTAAAAACCTGGACGAGAGGGAAGTTCTATTTCTGTCTGGTGCTAAGGGAGGTTAGTGGGATGGGATATGATTAGACGTACCAGAATGAACCCTAGCAACTTTTAGTCCCATGGGATGCTTTTGGGGTGTGGATTTGAGGATACCTACAATCTCTGGTTAAGGTGGGGGAAGCGAGGGTGTGCTTTCAGTTGGTTTGGTCAGTACCACATACTGGACAAGGGGAAGGTCTCACAACTTTCATACAGGGCTAGTGATTACAGAATGGGAGCAAATAGTTCTTGGGGCCTTTATGGAGTGCCCTTATCAATAGAAAGGAGTAATAATGGAGGGCTAGAGGTTTGGTTCAATAAGGAAGGCTGCTGGGGTTCCTTTGTTTGGTGCTAGCTACAGATATTGTACCTCCAGATAAAAGGAGCTAACATTAATCCACTGAAGGAAAGATTGTAAGTTGAGAAAAATGTCTGAATTTCCTTTCTCTGCAAACTCCAAATCCTACCAACCCAACTAAATAGGGAGATGAGAGAGATAGTTGGAAGTGAGAATTAATATACCAGGTTTAGGTCAGTAGCCACTCTGAGGTTACAGGTTTACCTGTCAGCCTAATACTTAAGGCACTTCATTCTCTCTCAAAAGTTTTCATTCTTCCTGTTTTCTGATAATTTTTGGTGAGAGAGAAAAGGGTTAGGAAGGCATTTATGACTGGTGAAGAAATATTGGTAGGAGATAGTTCACTGAATTTAATAAATATGCTGTGTCATCTTGTGCCTTCAATTTCCTCTTGTGCTGGTAGAGTAAAATTGAATATGGTAAACCTCAACCTTCTACCCCAATTTTTGTTGAAAAACAACTAAAAACAGCATGCTCGGTCTTAGACACCCTTAAGGCCAATAACAAACTAACATATCGGAAAGTCTTCTCCTGAATTACAGAAAAATGCTCCCAAGACCAGAACTGACTGGATGTAAAATCAGCATGACTGTGTGTATAGTATTAAGAACTTCTAGGAAATGTCTTGCATTTAGAAGCTTACTTACACCCCCCCCCCCCCCCCCAAGTGACACTTACTATGCACACTAATGTTGTCCCTGTCTTGGCCTGGAGGCTATACAAAAGAAAGCCTTTTACTGACTTGTATTCTAAATTGTGGTGTATGGGGTACTCAGGGAGGAGTAATATCTTTGGTATGGAGAGCTTGTCCTGCCCTCCTAGGGCAGCTCTCCAGCCTCTGACCCTCACCTGACATCCAGCTCTCACTTGTGGCTCCTAGTAGCTCCTAGCATGCGGCAGCGGCCACACCCCGGGCAACGGCTTTGACAGGCCGGCTAAACCTTGTGAGGGTAGCCATCGGGTCATCGTGGACCCCTGGTGAACTAGGGCTTTGCTCACCCAGCATGTGAAGACTGTTTCGGCGGAACAGGCGGAAGAAACCAACAAGAAGGTTCAATGGCTGAGAGGGCGACACAGCAAAGCACTGTGGAGTGCTTAGGGTATGTTGGAGCACAAAAGACAACACGGCCATCCAATGCAGCTGAGGAAGTCTCCAGGTGTAATGACTTTTCGAGCCACTGGACCCAGGCTTCCAACGCTGAGAGAGTGGGACTGTCTCTGTGCATCGACTTTTCAACTTAAATCTTCATGCACAAGTGTCTTTGTGCACAAAAACGCACAAAGACAATCGTCATCCTCGGTTACCGAGAGACTACTACTACCTACTACCATTCTAAATTGTAAACTCGGGTTTTCCTTTCCACGTGTTGTCTATATTTATTTCACCCCAATCATCATTTTCTTTTGGCAGAAACAAAGAAGTAAAATAGCTCTTGAGTAGTTCCATTTTCCACCACCTAGGATCTGCTTTTCCAATCCTAGTTTTTCTGGTGTAGAGCATAAACAACAACCAAAAAACCCTCCTTATATTATTTTTAGTAATTTCCCTTTGGGTTCTTAGTCTTAGATGCACATTATTCTTATGGTTTAAAGTCATATTATTCCTTTGTTTTTTGCCACTTATTTTTATCTTTTTTCTATGTCCTTTTTTAGTCTAAGGCAATTGGAGATCATAATGTGATGTCATACCACTTCTCTTTTAATGTTTTGTTTATCCCGAATGGAATAATCTCCAATAGTATAATTCTTACTAATGTCTCCTTTTTCTTGAATCATCTTTCCTTTTAAAGCTGCTAGCCAAAATACCATGACTTATTTATTCTCTGAATCTATTAAATACTGCTTTCCTAAAATCTAGGACATATGTCTGACTACAATCATTATTCTCCTTCTGCACAATTAATCTAAGATTAGGAAGACATTCTCTTACATGTTTCTTCTCATTTCTACTTCAAACAATTCCTTGCTTTTAAAAACAGAATAACATAATCAATAGTGAATTTTTTTATCATAAGCTTTATCTTCTGAAAAGATAAGTAAGAGAAAGCAGGATAAAACATATTTTAAAATAGTTATATTTCTCAACAGTAAGAAAACTGGTGCCAAGTTGATAAAATGAGACAATAAAGGCATCAGTTCTGTCAATGAATTCTTCTACCTAAGCAGCATATGGCAAACTAACTGAAGAAAATTTTAAGGTAAATGAAGAAAGCCATCCCCTCTTTTGGAAGGTTGGCAGACAGAAGTGGAGCATATATATGGCATCAAACTCCAACCAAACTAAAATCAGATAATTGATAGTAATTCTACCTTTAACATGGAAGCAAATAAGTGTCTTACCTGAAATTTTGAGACCAAAACAATGTTGCTCACAATCCTTGATAACTAATAAAATTATCAAGATCAAAGTTTTAGCACTTATTCCACATATCAGTACTAAATCTACTGTAAATAAGTTTCATACATGAGGAGACTGGATGACAGCAGATACCCCACCTAGCTTTCCTATGGCAAACTGAGGTAAGAAAGCTTTATAGCATTTTTTTTTTTAGCCAGGAACAATTCCTCTTTGAAATAACATACAATTAAGGATTGAAAGCGAATAGTAGCAAATAGATTGGTCTGGTAAATAGCAATAAGCAATAATAATGATGATGATGATGACAATAATAATAATAATAATAATGAGTAAGTATAAGTGACAAAAATCAAGGCAAAAAGGTTTTTGAAATAGCAGCTGAAATTCAAAGAATCTCCATTTTTTATTTGTTGCAAAATTAACATTTTTTACCCTTTCCCCTATCCACTCTCCACTCAAAATGTTATTTTAATTATAAACAGAAATTATATTTCTAAGCATTGTATTTTCATTCTGTGGGCTCTGTTCCTAACTATCACAATAATTTAGCGCCTGGATCTGAGAGAAAGATCTTTGCTTGTTCCTTCTCCTCTTGAAGCAGTGACAAATCTGGGGCTAGGTCTAGAATGGCTCAGATCTTGTGACCTACCACTTTTGACTGTTAATTTTACATATGAATTCCTATAGTATTTTAGAGCTTAGATGACCTTTCAGACTGAGGATTTAGCAAGATTAATGAATATTAACTAATATTTTGAGTGACAGGAAGAATGGCATAGAAAGATAATATTGGAAGTCAGAAGACCCTAACTTCAAGTTCACATTGCCCCCAAAAATTCTTTAATTGTTAAGGATGATCTTCAGTTAGGGATGAATTACTGAATTAGGCCAATTATATAGTCTAGGGGAGTTAACTGTTGGTCTACTAGTTATCATCAGAAACTGTAATGTACAAAGTACTAGATAAAAGATTAAGAATGTATGTTAACTGGGTCATTGTGTCTATAGTATGTTTTAGAATATACAAATTAGTGTAGGAGAATTAAGAATTTAAATGAGATATCCAGACCATGAAAAATTCTTTGAGCTTTTATTCCGTAAAATAGCTCATGAATATTTGCTCAGAAGAGTTTCTCAAAATTCTATTAAAAGCCATGAAAAACAGGCTCCTCTATGAGAAGAGACTCTTAAATAGTCATTGGATTAATTAAACTACACTTTCGTTTTTTTCCTTCAACCAATTACACTGCTCAAATATCCTAAAAGTAGGAATGGAAGTGAGTTAACAACACGTTATTTCTCCAAAAATTATTATCACAGAAATCCCTCTCCATCTTTCAAAAAAGAGATCATCTCTATTACCTGTTAGAAATGAGACTTTTCTTTGGAGTTGCCACATTATGCCAAAATGGGGGAGCTGCTATCACCAGAATCCCAGTATAAATATATTATGAAAATTTGTGCAACCCATTCAGAAGATTCCCATAAGCAGAAGAGAATATCTTTTAATAAATCTCAATGGGGCTTATAAATCTGATAACATGGGATTTCTTACCTTCCCTAATATCTTTATGATATATATATACATATATATATATATGTATATATATATATATACACACACACATTACATTCATGAAACTACAATATGTTCAACAATTCCACAACTAACTGGCATTCACTTTGTTGCCAGGTTTCACCATAAATGCAAATTATCCATTTCCCACTGGCTGCTCTGCTTGGTTTGAACTCCAAGGAATATAATATCCAGCACCAGCATATCTCAACTACAGTTTTCCAGCTTCCTTTTATATATAGCCTTTCCTCATTAAATTGTAAGCTGTGTGAGGACACAGGCTTTCTTTTTTGAATCTGTATTCCCAATGAACAGAAATGGGCTTAGCAAATAGCAGGTGACTAATAAACATGTTAAGCAAACTGAAACTGAATAAATCAATATTTTGGTATATATGAAATTTTGTTTTTACTTTTAGCTTCTTTGTAGTTTGTCTAGTAGTGAGTAAAAGCTTAATAATGAAAAAAAATTCTTGAAAAATTTCCAGTTATTTTCTAGAAATTTGGGAGTAAATTCATTCCACCAACAGTGTATTATTTTGTTAACATTTTCACAGTCCCTACAAAATTGGTATTTCTGAGTAGCCAGTTTTTTAAAAAAAAGTATAACAAATTAAGAGAATAGTGAGATGAAACAGCAAGGGAGAATCAAGGTCAGGATCCAGAAAAGATGAAACAAGGGATATAAGAGCAGGATAGTTCTGAAGACTAAGATTAAACTAAAAAAGAAAAAGAGGTTGTAATATAAGATGTATGATCTGCGAGAAGATAATCAGAGTTCTAGATCTTGAAGTGTCTGAACTCTAATACCAGTGATATTCTAAGACATGAATGAGACTGAAATGCAATGAGAAAGGTTGCTGGTGTTAAGTCCATTAAGAAATAATGTGTTAGCCAAATGGTTCAGCAGATAGAGAATCAGGCCTAGGGAGGTCTTGGGTTCAAACCTGACCTCAGACACTTCCTAGTTGTGTGATTCTGGACAAATCACTTCACACCAAATCTCTAGCCCTTATCACTCTTCTGCCTTAGAACCAATACCGTTGGTATCAATTCCAAGACAGAGATTTTTGTTTTTTTATTTGTTTTTTTTTTTAAAAGAACTTGTTATAAGCATTATTCAATGTTAATGGTGAAATCCCGGAGGATACAGGCAATAGATGCCAATCAAGAAGGATTTTTGAAGCTCTTACTATATAATAAGATCTGTGTGAAATGTTGGGAAGAGGAGTCTTAAAAATGAATGGAAAAGTTTCCTGAATGATGTGGAATCTGGTAGAAGAAAACAAGAAGGATGGAAATGTTGGTACAGGTAGAATGCATTGGCGTGTGTACACACACACACACACACACCCCAAAATCAAAAGTAGTTTTTCTTATGCCAAAGTTTATAAATTCATTACACACATAATTTTCTAAAATGCAAGCCTGATTTCTTATCCATTCATTAAAAATATTATATTTATCCCAGTGAATAATGTTTTAAAATGACCAAATAAAATAATGTTTAAAAGAAAAAAATATATTTAAATCACATACAAGATATCATGCCAAGTATTTAGGATATAACGAAGTTTAAAAAAAAAGGTCTCTGCCCAAAAGAAGCTTATATTCTAAAAGAGAGATACAATATTTACATATAAGTGAAAGATTAATTGATAAAGGAAATAGAACAATTAAGGGCAAAAGGGCAGAAAATCCTATAAAAAGGAAGAAGATGAAATAAGTCTTCAAGGAAACCAAAATTCTGCATCAGAAAGAATTGATAAGACTTGGTAATTGATTAAATATGGAGAGAAGATGAAGAATGGAGATTTGAAGATAACATGAAGGCTGAGAACCAATCTGGTTGGCAGGGAAAGATGGTGGTATTCTTACCGTATAAAAATTTTTAGACAAATCAATTTTATATGTCCTAAATTTTCTTCAAAAATTTCTTTATTTCATTAAATATTTTTCCAATTACATATAAAATTTTTTGAAACGGATTTTAAGAATTAAGTTCCAAATGCAATTCCTCTCTACCACCACAACCTTTCTCTATGAGAAAGCAAGCAATTATATATATGCACACATATATAAAATGTGAAGTCATATATATTTCCATTATTAGCACTGTTAGAAAAGAAAATAAAAACAAATAAAATGATAAAAATAATGCAAGCGAAAAAATATGATTTATCTTGCATTCAGAGTACATCAATTCTATCTCTCTGGAGGTAGATAGCATGTTTCATCATAAGTCCTTTGGAATTGTTTTAGATCATTGTCTTGATTACAGGAACTATATCTCTTAGTTGATCATCCTTCAAGTACTGCTGTTATGGGGCATAATGTTGTCTTGATTCCGTTGACTTAACGTTGCAACAGTTCATATGAGTTTTCACAGGCATCTTTGAAAGCATTCTGCTCATCGTCTCTTCTGGAAAAATCATATGCTTCTACTTGTTCAGCTAATACCCAAATGATGAGCATCATCTCAATTTCTCATTTTTGGCCACCACAAAAAGAAATGCTATAAATATTTTTGCACATTAAGAATTCATTTCATTTTTCTTTGATTTTTTTTTTTGGGATATGGACCTAGTATTTGTATTACTAGGTCAAAAGATATGCCTAGTCTGATAATTCTTTGGGCATTGTTCCAAATTGTTCTCCACAATGGTTAGATTACTTCATAATACCGTCAAGAGTGTATTTTAAAGAGTGTAAATTAAAGTCTTTCTATGAACAAAACTAACACACCCAAAATTAGAAGGGAAACAACAAATATTAATTTTTTTGAAATTAAGAAAAATTTTAATTTTTCAAATATATAAAGAACTAAACCAAATTTTATGGAAATATAAAGATATAAAATATTCTCCAGAATCATTGTTTCAGTTCAGTTTCACCAACAGTGTGTTAGTGTCTCAATTTTCTCATATCTTCTACATTTGTCATTTTCCTTTTCTGTTGTTAGTCAATCTGATAGATGCTCAGAGTTGTGTTAATCTGTTTCACTAATCAATAGTAATTTACAACATTTTTTCATAAGACTAGGCATAGCTTTGATTTCTTCTCCTGAAAAACATCTGCTCATAGGCTATCACAATTTATCAATTTGGGAATGGCTCTAATATTTATAAATTTACTTCTACTGCCTATACCTTTGATAAATGTTCTTTTTCAGAGAAACTTTTGTAACCACTCCCCCCCCAACACTTTCCAGTTTTCCTTCTAATTTGAAGCACCTTTTGTATGTATAAAAGCTTTTTAAATTCCACATAATCAAAATTATCTATTTTATTGTTTTTGCTTTGCCCGAGATCATGATTACTACCCTTGCCATTTTAACTTCAGTTAAAACATAATTGATTCTGCACTGCCTCCTTATCTTTGGCTCTTATGTGTCTGTTTTAATTCTATTTTTTATTAACAATGTATTGTTAGATTTCTGTTTCTAATCTATTAAGCTATCTGCTTCTGGTTTATGAGTGAGTTTATCCCATTAACATTCATACTTATGATGACTAACTTGGCAATTTTCTCCAAACTGTTTTATAATATTTGCTGGGAGCCATCAAAGACCATGCTGTTTGACATGGTCACATGTGGAAACCAGGGACTGCAAAGCAGCCCCCAGGAAGGATGGAAACAACCACTGAAAACCCCTGAGTGACTTTCCTTATCATTGGAATTTCTATTCCCCAGGAAAAATAGATAAGAGCAACATGCTTGCAGGGTTAATATAGATGTCCCACTCTGTCCCCCCAGAATATTACCAGGAGATCCCACTTACAAAATTAAAGCTAAGGATTCTTATATACCCACTTAGATAGGACCCACTTTTCTAAGCAAAAAAAATCTGGCAAATCTCTGCTCAGAATTCCCCAACCTAAATCTGGGTTTTGTTGATTCTACCCTCTAACCCCACACTTAGCAACAATGTTTTACTATCTCCTTAGTCTTCATATTTCTTGTTAGGATCTATGATAACATGTTTGTTGAAAATGAAACTGTGTGCCAAGTAGATATGTGACCATGAGGGTATAAAATAAAGCCAAACCTCAGCCAAGGTAAAACAGTTTTTACTGTGAAACCTGTGCTGCATATTGAATATGAATGCTGTGTCCCATTCATCTTTCCTCTGACATCATCCCACCTCAAAAACCCCATTACCCTATGGGAGTCTGGATCCCCTTCCCTCTCCCCACAGCAAATATTTATCTTCTTTTTGATTTTATTCTGTCTCTCTTCTAAAGTTTGTTTTGCTTCTGACCAATGTCTTCTTTTAACTGCCCTCTTTTAGTACTGCTCACTCTTCTCATTTCTTTCAGTTCTTGTTTCCCTACAGGGTAAGATAGCTTTCTATACCTTTTAATACTTCTCTTGAGTCTTGTATTTAAAAGCCAAATTCCCTGTTCATCTCTCATTTTTTTTTATTAGGAATGCTTGAAAGTCTTGGGATCATCCCATTTGGGGTGCCAATTGTAGTGGAGAGGAATACTGCTAAATGGGGACTGAATAGATGTTTCTCCAGGAAGCAGGTTGAGGTAAGGGGACTGAATTCAAAGACATACCTTCCTTCTTGTTCTCCCTGATAGGCAGCCTAATGGAGTCTTTGTTTAACAGTCAGTGAGTCACCCCTCCCAAACTTTCTTCTTGGAGTATTTTAAATTCTCCCATCTACTACTACTAAGGTTTAAAAGACAATTTCTTATATTTGAAAGTCTAATTTATTCTCTTTTGAGGAAGGTGGATAAGGAAATAAAAAGGATACAGGGAAAGGAATTTCCCTAGCTATAACCCCTATTTCTGGTAGAAGGCTTCAATTCAAAGTCTATTCAAAGAAAATTAAGATTAACTTTCCCTGTAGGAAACCCAGTCATATATCAGCTAGGACCTTCACTGGGCAAGACTCTTTTCAATACAACCAGGTAAATTGGTAAAAGCCTCCTTCAGGGGGGTTAGCCAGAAAGAAAGTGAAGTGGTGAAGTAACTAGATCAAACCACCATTCTGGCTAACTGCCTCTCCTCTTGAACCTTCTATAGAACTCTCTCCTCCCCCACTGGGTCTGAAAAGTTCCATACTATTCTTCTTGAGCTCATTTTCTTTGCATCTCATTTTCTTCAGTCTTTGCCCATTTCTCTCAATCATATTTCTCTATTTCATTAAGTAACCAGTTTTCTTCTTTAAGGATTATATTCAGTTTTTCTGGGTAGGTTATTCTTGGTTATAATCCCAACTGTTTTGTTTTCCAGAATATCTTATTCTAAGCCCTCGTGGTATCTGTTGTGGTATCTGTTGAATATTGTGTGATACAAATTGTGGCTTTAGAGTATTTGAATCATTCTTTTTTTAATATTTCAAGTACTTTCTATTTGAACTGGGAATACTGGAATTTGTTTATAATATTACTGGGAGTTTTCATTTTGGGATCTCCTTAAGTGGGGATGAGGGATTCTTTTCATTTCTATTTAACCTCTAGTTTGAAGATATGCGGGCAGTTTTCCTTAACAATTTCTTAAAATATGATGTATAGGCTCTTTCTTTGGTCATGGTTTTCAGTTAATCCAATAATTCTTAAATCACTTCTCCTCGATCTACTTTCTAGGTCAGTTGTTTTTCTGATGAGATATTTCACATTTCTATTTTTTCAATCCTTTGACTTTATTTTTTTCTTAATGCCTCAAGGAGTGGAGCAATTTTGCTTTTTAAGGAGTTATTTTCATCAGTGAATTTTTATAACATTTTCCATTTTGCCAAATGTTTCTTAAGGTGTTTAAAATTCTTTTATGTATTTTTGTGCTCTTTTTAATCAAGCTGATTATTATCTTTTCATAGTATTCTTTTATTTTTTCGCCTAATTTTTTTCTAACACTGATTCGATTTTGAAAGCTCATTTTTATTTCACTCTTCTAGGAATCCTTTTTAGGCTTGTGTGCAATTTGAATTTTCTTTAAGGCTTTGCTTGTAGCTGTTTTGATTTCATTGTCTTCTGAGTTTGTATCCTTATCTTATTACCATAAGAACTTTTTATACTCATGTTTCTTCTTTTTGTTGTTTGCTCATTTTTACACACTTTTCTTGATTTGAAACTATGTTAATGTTTGGTGCAGTTCCTAGTGTGAGGGAAATGTATTTCAAGTTTTGAGCTTTTTTGCATGTGTTGGGTCATTGCATTGCTACTAGTAAAGAAGTCCATTACATCTGATTGTGCCACCATGTATCAGTTTCTGTGTACAATGTTCTAGTTCTCCTTTCACTCTGCATCAATTCATGGAGGTTTTTCCAGTTCAAATGGAATTCTTCCAGTTCATCATTCCTTTCAGGACAATAGTATTCCATCACCATAAGATACCACAATTTGTGTGGCCACTCCCCAGTTAAAGGACTTCCCTTATTTTCCAATTTTTTGCCACTACAAAGAGCATATAAATATTTTTGGTACATGTATTTTTTCTTCATTATCTCTCTGGGGTACAAACCTAATACCACCACTGGTTTTTCAGCTACATGGGCTTCAGGTCTCAATATCCACCCCTATGTCACAGATCTCTCATTTTGAAATCATACTTCATGAGTCTGGAAAAATACCTTGTTCATACCTCTTTTTTTTTTTTTGGCTCTGCCAATCTAGAATTCAATTTGAGATATAATTTTAAACTTGTTTAGTGGGATGTGGAAAGGGTTCAGCAGAGAGCATTCTGTACTTTGACATCTTGGTTATGCCCAAATAAGTTTTGCAATTTTATTTAATGCTTTTCTTAATACATTGGACATAGTATTTCTAGGTTCTCACTCTATTAATATCACTCAATGATCACCTCTTCTTTCAAATTCATTTTATCTGCATCTACTCACTCCATGGTCATGAATTCTAAAATTCTCTTATCTGATCTGAATCTATTTTGATTCCACTTCTTCTTCTTTTTGTAACCTTAAATTCTGTTCTTTGATCACACCATGATCGCTAATCTTTTGACCATATAGTTTTTCCACTGGCTGTCATCCTTAGAGTAACCACAGTTTCACTATACCCTGTCCTGAGTCCCATTACCAATGTGGCCTTGATGAACCTTAGCCTTGAATCATTTAAACTGTCCAATGATTTGTTTCCTATACATGTACTACTCATGAAATCTAGAAACGATGATGACTGTGTCCATTACAGATTTATGTTACATGAACTCAACTGTGGCTCACTCGAGATAGACTATTCTTTTAATACTTCCTTTATTAGATTTTCCAAAGTGACTCTTTTAAAACATTTGATCCCTCCATAAACCTCTCATGGCTTTTAACTGTCTTCTTAATTCTCCAGTCTGGCTTTTGATCTCATTATTCAACTGCAACTGATTTATTAATTTCCCAATCTCAGAGTCTTTTCTCAGTCTTTATTTTTCTTGATTTCTCTGTAGCCTTTGATACTGTTTTATCATACACTTCTTCTGGACAGTACTCTTTCCTGGTTTCCTCCTCCTTATATATTATTATATACTCTTTCTTCATGTTCTGTAGTGTTATCATTTGGGTAATATTTGTTTACTGTGATTCTCTAATAGAGCTCTGTCTTGGGCCTTCTGCTTCTCTCCCTGTTTTATTTGATGATCACATTAGGCCCACTGGATTCAATGATAATCTATATGTGGATGATTCTCAAATTTATTCATCTCAAACTTAATCTCTTTTCAGATCTCAAGCCTCACATCTTCATTTACCTATTAGGCATCTTAAAGTGTATGACCTATAGAAATTTCACACACCTAAACAGAATTATTCCCATCCAAAATCTTCCTTTCTTCCAAATTTTCCTAATATTGTATATAGTATACCATCCTCCAACATGTGTACTTCATATAATACACTCTCCAAGACACATAGACTCACAACTAAGTGTTATCTTCGAATTCTCACTTTATTTTTAAATCTTGACCTTCATTCTTAGAATCAACATTGTGAATTGGTTCCAAGGCAGAAGAGCTAAGCAAGAGGTTAAATGACTTGCACAGGGTTACACAATTAGGAAATGTCTCAGGCCAATTTGAACGCAGAACCTCCTGTATCTAAGCCTAGCTCTCAACATACTGAATATACTCAATATACCTAGCTTTCCCCTTCATCACTCCAATCTTGGCCCTTGTAACAAATTTATTGCTATAGTCTAAAGATTTTACTTCCATATCTCTTGCAAAAGCCTCCTTCTCTCATCTGAAATTGCCACCACTCTGGTGCAGGCCCTCATTATCTTGCCACTAGATTGCTATAAGCCTCCTGGGTTTATTTCTCTACCTTGAGTCTCTTCTCATTAAAAGTCCTTTATCCCCTCATCTGTCAAAGGATAGTCCCAAAGCTGAAGTCTGATTTCATCACTTCTCCCACATAGTCAACTCCAGGACCAAATATAAAATCTTCTGTTGGATTTTTATTCTTCCATAATCCATAATTAGATCCTTTCCTAATTTTCCAGTCTTCTTATGCCTCACTACTTCCAACTCCCCTACTTTCAGGTTGCTGGGCTTTTCCTTTCATGAGACAATGCAAAATGAGGCATATGAAAATTATGGGCATTCTCATTCTCTGATTTTATCTTCATCTCCTACTCCCTCCTGGCTTCTCTCCCGTTCTTCAAGTGTCAAGTAAAATGTGGTCTTATGAAAGAAGACTTCACAGGACTCCTTAATCTTACTGCCTTCCCCAGATCATTTCCAAATTATTCCATATGAATCCAACTGTCATTTGAATGCAATCGCCCACTCCACTCTTTTAGAATATGAGTTCCTTGAGAGCAGGGGACTGTCTTTTGCATTTCTATTTCCGGTGCTTAGTCCTTTTCCTGCCTGACATATAATACATCTTTAATGTGTGCTTATTGACTTGTCTTGAAATGACCTTTAACATGGGCAGCTACAATTCTAACCAGAAAAACAAGATTTAAAAAAGAGTTATCTAAGTAAAATTGATTACTGATTTAAGAATCACAAGGAACACTATTTAGTCTGATTTTCCAAAAGTCTGGAATGCATTTTATAGTAATCTGATTTGATTGTCAAATAAGGTAGAATTCACAAAATCATCTCACTAAAAATGATGCTACTTTATCATCTGCATCTACACCAAGTACAAAAAAAAATCATTTTAGACTGAAATTAAATCTTGCTTGAAATAATTGTTTATATTGTTTGGAATTAAAAACATATTAAATTGATTAATTAAGAATATTTTGTTTCTTTTAGTGTATGTTTCAGAGCATGGCTATATGCAAAGGCAATTAAACATCTTGTAATTGTAATAAAAAACAAATTGTTGACTTTAACGTATGAAAATTGTTGCCTGAATGACTAAATATCCTAGCAAATCAAAATAAAGCCTTCTCTAAACTGTATTATTCATGAGTTACATGCTGTACAGTTAGTTGAGCTTCACATATGCAATATTTTCCATTTGTCCATTTTTATTTATATATTCTGAAGGGTAGAATCCACATGACTATTTAGATCAGGAATCACACTAGAATAAATTAGTGTCAATCACCACCAAAATGCTCATATATGCTAGTATTAATTACCTAAGTTAAGTCATTGGTTTAGAATTCAGAAACTCTGTAGCCATTAGTCTTGTCCTTAAGAGATTTTTTTATATAATCTTAAACAAATCATTTAATTTTCCCTGCAATTTTAAAGGAAAAGCAAATGAATGTCCATCTTCTTTACTAACAAGGAGAAGAGTCACTTCTAAACAAAGAAATAATGAACAAATTGAGTATCCAATATATGTAAGATACTGAAAGAGGAGGTATATTCTTCTTTATTATACAATTTCTGCTAGATTTTAAGTTCTTGGAGGAAGGGACCAACTCTACCCACTAACAAATAATAATAGTTACCATGTATATAGTAATGTTAGCCTAACTATGGCTTATTAATTACTGAGTTCCTTGAATGCAGGGACTATCTCTTGCCATTCTTTATATCTCCAGCCCTTAAAATAGTGTCTAACACATAGAAGGTTCTTAATAAATGTTTAGTGATTGACTGGTTGACTGAACCAGGCAATGAACTTTTTATCAAGTTGGTATATTTGTTTGATATTCATCTCTTTCTGAATAATGAAGAAAGCATTTATTAAGCACTTCCTCAAAAAGCAATGTGATAAATGCTGGGCATAAAAACAGGAAGGAAGTTAGTTCCAGTTATCAATGTGCTCATATGGTAATGGGGTTTCAGCTAGAAATCAGATGACAAAGTTCAATGGTCCTGAGAGTACAGAGGTACAGCAGATGGTTATGTCTCTTCTTCAACATTATTTCTGATAAAATCATATCAACTTCTGGTGTTAAACCTTTTGAAAATGACAAGAATGTTGTTGATGAGAACTTTCGTTTCTAAGTCTTTAATAGCTATAGTTGTAGCACCTGCAGCAGCAGCTGCCAAACTGTTCCTTAGGAGTTGCCTCCCAGGATGATGGCAGCAGGCATTAAGCTGAAAACATCACTAACTCTCAAAGCTCAGGGTCTCAGGTTGTCAAAACTAGGGTGTGAGGTGAGATGGTAGACAACCTGATAAATGTAGTCCAGTGTTCCTGGCACATTCTACCTCCTTTCTCCCTCAGAGTTCCATTGAGCTTCGGCTAGGCTATTGTCCCCAAATCTCCAAATAGGAGTTACATTCCTAGATGAGAGGTACAAAAGAAGGGCTGGAATAACTATCGGCTAGCTTGCATTCATCTGTCTGCTGGGGCATTTGGTCAGGAGCTTTAGGGAAAAGAAAATTTTTTCTCTGTGCAATCCATCTTTGCTGTTTTAAAACTCTTTTTTATCCTTTGATGCTTCATTACTATAATGCATTTCAATTTTCCTTTTACTTCAATATTCTGCAAACTGAGAAACTTATTAACAAACACATCACACTTAAGATGAAATTCCATTCCACTAAAATGTGAAGACTGACTACATTATTTTTAATATAACAAAGAGAATATAAGGAAATTAAGGTAGAAAGAAAAAATAACAAGTTCAGTCAAATTATTTTCTTTCTTATTCTGTATATTTTGTTAAAGATTATTAAATTCATACAAACAATATTATATAAAATTTATTAGCTATTCTGTTTTTGACAGAGAAAAAGCTGAAAGTATATATTATGCATAAAGTTTATATTTTATGTACACATATATTAATTACATAGTGATGATTGCCTGAAATAAGTGGCAATCTTTTTTATTGCATAGGAATTTAAATTATTTATTCCTATATTTTACACTATTTCAATCCCAGGCTCTTTCTCTATCATAGACTGATTAAAATTTGCATTTTACCCCCTAGAATGCTTAATATTAACTTTAATAGATTGCAATTAGTAAAATGTTAAGTAATAATCTAATGAGAATAAAATCAGAGTATAAAATTTTTGCAAAGTATTAAAGAAAATTTTACAGATTGAGGTGGAGGAGACATCAGCAAACAAACAAAACCAAAGTTTTCATGCATTTTAAATTTTGATTTTGTGAGATGCTATTTATATTTCATAATAATGTGAATAAATTTGTCCGGGTCCTTCTTATCTTCCATCCTGATCCTTCTTATCTTCCATCCTGACTCTTGCAATAGCTCTCTAAATGGCTCCTTTACTTCAGGTACAATGTTCCACATAGCTGCTAAAGTACTTTCTTAAAGCACAGTAGGTCTCATCACATCAATAAATTATAACAGCATCTTGCTGTTACCTACAGGATCAAATATAAACTCAGTTTTATATGTAAAACTCTCCAAAATTTACTCTTTCCTACTTTTCCAACCTATGGAGTTATTTTCTAATAAATGCAGTTTAACAAATTTAATATAAATGGTGCTTTAGGTATATAATTAAAGTACATTTTTCTAATTAATTTTGAAACCTGTTCACCTATAAAATACCTATTAATCTACATCCAGAATAAAGACAAATAAAACTATTTTGTAAATTAAAGAGAAAAAATGAAATGTAGAAATATATATTGGATTATGATGAATTAGGGGCAATGAGAATGATTATTATTAGTTGGGTGATATTATTTATTTACCTACTGGTGAAACCAATAAATACCACTGAATTTCATTTTCAAGATCTATTACTCACCTACAAAGCAATCACTACTTTATATATGTCATGTTTCTGGCTCTTACTACTTCAAAAATAATATGATTAAACTATGCATTGTTATTTAAAGTTATTACATAAATTATGATTTAGAATACTTTAAATGAAGCATTTTGAAAATGTAACCCCCTGTATTAGTGTCACTTATGTCAACATGGAAATAGAGATCCCCAGTTTATTTAGTTTGAGTGTAGAAACCTCAGGTTTTGACCTTGTCACAGGAGAGTTTCCCCCTGAGGGAAGGACCCTCTTCACCAGACAGTGAACTTCCTGGTAGTTTGGGTGGGAACAGCTAATCCCATCCAATATTGAACATCCCTTTTGTCCCAATGGTTTCTTCCCCCTAGGCTAAGGTCCATGACCAAGGTGACCCAGCCCTAGGCTGAGTCTTTCCCTTTTGTGTCCATTGTAGGCCCCAGCCCCTCACTATTATTCCTGTCTGGAACTCTTCATTTTCCTTTCTTACCATTGTAAATCAACTGTCCCTCTAATCCTAAAGCCCCCAGGTCAACAAGAGTGGTATATAGGTTCCCCAAGTTCTTTTGTTCCTCGGAGTCCATCCTGGGTCGATGGCACTCCCAGGGGCTGGTGACCAGGGTGTCTTGACTCCAGTGCAGTCTTGGAAATCAGCTCTGTTGTTGTAGTAGTAGTGCTAACCCCTTTTCCCTTGATTAAAGAGTGATTTTGACTATTTAATAGTTCTGTGTTTTTTCTAGTTGACACTTACTAGCAATAATGTGAATAATCACTCTTAGAACCCGAATGTTTTGAACTTCTAGACTTATTTTAATGTATTATATCTGGCACAAGCATCAAACTTTTCTGGTGATTCATCAGTGAATTTATGATTTCACAGGAACTGGTACTTTCTCCAAAAATGCAGAATGCTACATATTAATACTCAATTCTTTTGAGAATTGAGAGTGATGTACTAGATATCCTCCTAGGTTTCTTCTGGCTCAAGAACCAGAATGGCCCACTCTGGACCATCATCTGCCTTTAAGACAAATGTTATTTTACATTTAATTATAGGGGTGGAGACATACTTGCTTATATGCATACATAAAACCATTTTATTCCTTTTTATGTTTTTTTTTTTAGTTCTAAAGAGGTTACTGTGTGGTAGTGACCAGAAAGATTTTATTCTCAATGGGTTTTTTTAAAAAGGCATAAAATGTTGGTTTTGATTATATTTTTTTAAATCCTTTAGGTATATTCCTTGTAGATAACTGCACCTGAGGGGGGAAACCCCTGATAATTATTATCTTATTATGGCTATAAAAATCAGAAATGTGCATCATATATTTTTAATGTTCTGAAAAAGATAATTATTAGTTGTAGATGCTAATTATATGGAGAAAATGAAAGATACTTAATTTTATGTTAAATTTATCATGCACATGTTTTATTGAATGTTGTTTCTTAAAAGACAAGTTTGGTATGATTACAACAGTTTGGCCATAATGGAAAAAAGTTAATGAATTATAGGTTTCAACAGGTCTTATCAGTTATTTGCAGTGTATATAAAATCTCTATATCTGTTCAGTTTTGGGGGGCCAGAGCAAAATTACATATTAAAAAAAAAGAAATACTGAGATGGTTGATCATGAAAAGAGGGGCATGAAAAATTTCTAGACAAAAGTAATCTCAGAATAAAAAAGAATCTTGGCTTTTGGATTGTTTTTATTTCATTTCATTTCATTTTAATTGTTAATATAGACTTTTGTCCCATTTGACTATTTTGAAGAAGACTTTGAGACCAGCCTTCCTCTTAAGAGCAAACTCAAATGGGTATATTTCAGTTCAAGAACCTAAATGTTCCAGACGTATTCTATCAAAAGAAGCAATGTACATTGAAGAAGTAATGCAAAGTTCATTTCCTAGACCAAAGATAGAGCTGAAAAGGTAATTTCATTAAGCATTTTTATTTTACAGATCAGAAGAAATAGGGCCAAAAAGGTTCAATGAATTGCCCAGTATCACAGAGAGCAATGTAAGGGGTAAAATTAGGGGTTATTGACTGAATATATTATACTAGTGGTCGCCAGGGATTAATTCAATACTAATAAAATATTCAAGTCAGCTTGGGATATTTATGGTGGTTTAATTACAATAGAGGGAAGAAATTAAGAAGAAGAGAGAGATAGGGAATGGAATTTAAAACTTCTCCTGCCTGGGCTGAGTCAGGCAGGAGTTCAGAGGCCTTGGCCAAGGGGCCTTCTTAATCAAGCTCGACTACCATCCACAAGGCCTCCTCTGAGATGAGGGGTCTTCTAGGAGGACAGTGCTTTAGGAGGTAAAGGAAAAAGGAATCAGTTTAAACCACTCACCAAGCCCACTAAGAACTTCTCCCAGTCATCTCACCAGCAAGCCACAAACACCAAACCACCAAGACACCAAGCTTGGCGCCACGTGGCTCCCAACTCGGAAAAAGCCCCACATCTTCGAGAGACAGCAAGAGTGAGTGAGAGAGAGAGGCATGGCGAGTGCCCCATGAGAGGAAGTGACGTGAAATATACAGACCATTCTTTTACATCACTTCCTGCATCTCACACATACTAATGGTAGCTTAAGCTTGACTTAGGATAGCCCCGGGGGTGGGTCTGTCAGTTGTTTCTTATTTGTCACTTGATAGCACATGGCAGTCATAGGCCATCCTCCTCAACACTTAATCCTTAAGTAGGGGTGTATATATTCCTGGTGGCTAGAATTTCTAAAGACTAATCAATAAGGAGAAAATCTAAAATTAATAGCAGAGCAAAAAACTAAAACCAGATATTGGTAAGTATTTTTTTTTGCATTGTACTTTGGTAGATAGGCGGTGTTTTATTCTTCCGAATTATTTTAGAGTAAACTTCAATAATTAAATAAATTTTGGGATAAAATGTTACTCAAACTCTTAACTTGTAATATGTATTCATTATAAGCTAGAGTGTGAGCCAAATAGTTCAAAAATCAAAATGAGAAAAAGTTGAGTCTCCGTCAACTAGAAGCATCACGATTCTTACTTGAAAAACATTTATCACTATAAATAAATGCTTACTGTAAAGGACAATAATATGATAATACTTAACTGTCAAATACTTTAAAATATATTTCAGCATATAAATATAATTCTCTAATAAGTTCTTATTTTTATTCAGAATTTCATAACTGCTAAAAATTATAATTTAGCAAAGAATTAACAAGTCAACAGATATTTTTAACAGAAAGCACCTGCTTTCAAAACTCTAAATCAGATGCATATTTAAATTTATTTAAAGGCTCAATTTAAATTTTTTTAGTTTAGATATTTTCAATAATACTATGATATAACAATATATCCCAGATGTTATAATTAGGAATGTTTTTTTTTAACATTTAACATTTTGCTTCTTTATTGCTGCCTGAAATTATAAGTTTATTTATGTTCACATTTCAGATGAAAGAGCACAACTTTTAATTGTTAGCAGCTGTAATATCAAAGTGTCTTGATTATACAAGCGAAGGCGGTATGTGTATTGTCATAATCCTAAGAACCATACTGTGGCTTGTCTATACGCTACTGAATTACTTTATTGTAGGTTTGCTTTTCTAGTTAATCCTTTCTTGATGAGACTCTGAAACACTGTGATTTGTTAATATTAATAATAGTTATTCTAAAAATGCTTAAGTTTTTTTTAATCCAAGTGGATTGACTGTAATACTATATTTCAAACATGTAGGCCTGTTATAAAACATATGCTCAAATTTTTAAACAAGTATTTAAATCCAAAAATATTATACCACTTTAGAAAGCAACTACTAAGAAAAACAGCAGGGTGATATGAATACATACAAGGCATAATAACTTTCTGATCTTCTGTTATCTTAAACTTAAATTTTCATATAAAGCATAAATACATTAAAAATTATGTTTTTCAAGACAAGGAATATGTTCTCTAAAACTATGTTAATTTTTCTCCACAGTAAGTATGCACTGTAACTGTGCTGATTCAATTTTGTACTATTATTTTAAAATGCCTTTACAAAGATTCAGATAATAAGAGGACATTCCAATTCACATAATGGCATATATCACTTGTCTCTTTGTCAATGAGACATTTGAAAGCATCTTTTTATTAGAAACACAAATCAATAAACCCAAGGGATTGCAATAACTGCTTCAGGCAATTTGTATTATCATTTCATCCTTGATGTTCCTACTCTGCGCAACTTATTATTATGAATGGCGTGAAAATGGCAACCTGTCACAATTGATTTTTCCTAACCTCCTATAAGAATTTTTCCCCCTTCTTAAATGTAATCAAGTATCATCCGATTAAATATGTCTATGGCTAGGTTATCAGAAGCACTCCATAACTCGTGTTGCAACCCTTTTAATTTAAACTTTCTTAAAATTCTATTGTAAACATAATTGCTTAATAATAAAAACTTTCTATTTGCATAAAATTTTAAAAGAAATCCCTCCATAGCCCTAAGCAAATACTCTTCAAACCTTTAAATATGTACTGTTATAATGTTTAAACACTATTTCAAGTACCAGTTTTGTGAAGCAGTTGTGAGCAAGAAGAATATTAAATAGAAGGAGGTGAAATTCAAGCATTTATTTTCTCCCTTGAATTAATATTCTATCTAGTTAGGAAAATTGAAGGACTTTATTTTTCATTCCCATATCTAGACAAAAACTGATACCCTAAAACAGAATTAATCTAAACTGAAAACTAGAAATATCAAATAATGCTCCCAATTTGTTCATAAAAAATTTCAAAGACTTTAAGATTTAAATTTTTATTTAACACTATTTCTCCTGCTCACTGTATAATCAATACTGAAGTTAGGAATATAGGAATTTGATAAAATTGTAGGATCCAGGACCAACCAAATGGCTGAATTTCCCATTCATTAATAACATGCTTTCTCAAATAAAAACAAACCCTTTTCATTCCTGATAGCTATTACAATTTTTCTTGTTCCCAGAAACATATAGAAAATGCCTTAGTTCAAAGAGACAATATGGCATTTTTTGAGAAGAAACTATTTAAAGAAATGAAATATGAGGAAAATTAGGAGAAATTATTGAAGAGATGAAATATTATTAAATTTCCAAGGCAGGAATTGGGAAGGTAAAGGAAAAAAAGATGGAATGGTTAGAAGTTAAAGAGCAAAAAACAAACAAAATAAAACAAAAAATGATGGAAAAGAGGAATTTTGGCTGCATCCTTTATCCTATAAAACTTTACTCATATTAAATCAAGAAACATCTGCAAAGTACATTTTTTCTGTGTTATGCACTATACTAAGTTTTACAGATAAAAATTTCTACCCTAAAGAAGCTCACAGTCTAATAGGAAAACACTGTACAATTTGATTAGGCCATAAAAGATAAAAGAAGGTTAAACTGGAGGGAATTTATTTGGGAAGGGCTAGGGAAGACCAAGAGGAAGAATTCTAGCTGAGACTAGAAGATACTATACACCTTCTATGTGCTTAACAATATCCTGAATTTTGTGGGGGTGGGGAGGGGGTGGACAAAAGTAAATGAATCTTTACTACCTTTGTAAAAGAATACACTGAATGTTAGGGAATTTCAACTAAGTTAGGAGCTTCCTCATTAACTATCTGTGAGTTATTTTGCCTCCACAGTCCTGACATACATATAAAATATGTGTGTATGTTCAGTGTCCTTCAGGGCCATTCTGTTATGTAACAGCTATCTAATCTCAACATCTGTAACTTGTTAACAGATGCTCATTAACCCTCAGGTAATACTAGTAAATGTAAGGACCTTCTAAGGGCCAGGGTAGAGTTTTAGGCTGGCTGAAAAGATTTTTGTGGCACTTCTACCTTATCACACCCTTCAAATTAAAATATGCTGAATGCTGGGTTTTTTGGCAATATAATGTTCACCATATTCATAATATGCATGCGTTACAAACAAAAGTTACAAACATAGAAAATATCTTTAGTTAGCTTTTTAAGACTAATTAATTTCACTTAATTAGGAGCATTTTTTAAAAATACATAAGCCTTCTCTTTTTCCTCATCCATGATTATTTCCATTTTACTTCACAGGGTGGGTTAAACATTACGTATAGTAGGCCACTTATTATTCAAGCTATGCAATATGGTTTATTCAAGGATGTTTTATATATTGTTTCCAAACATTCATAATCCATTTTGTTAGGCTTCCTTGTTGTAACATTTTCTAAAAACAGGAAATAGGACTCCTGGATCTTTTTTCATTTTGTAACTGACAGTTCAGAGTTTAACCTCTTTTAACTATATTTTTACTTCATTTAACTCCAATCTTACATTTGTCCAGATGAAATTCATCTGTCAATTTCCTGCCCATTCATAGATTAGCTAATCTTCAAAAAGTGTATTATTCTAGACAAGTGTTTTACTACATTAAACATAGACATATCACTATTTAATCTCAGTGATTAAGATTACATATGAATATATAAATGTAAAATAAATCTTATCTGAACATTTATTGTGGGTTATCCAATTATGAATAATGCTTCATAAAGAAAATTAATCTATCACTGGTCTGTTTCCCTTTTTCTGAGTACTATGTCCATAGAGGGGAAAAATAAACACTATTCCTTAACTTCTTAGAAGGAGGTAAAAATCAAAGTTAGTAGTAGTAGCACAGAAAAGAAAATAAAAGAAATCATGTAATGCCTAGTAGGGAGCATTTAAGTGCTTAATAAATACAAGTTGGTATAATTAAGAAAAATAAACTAAATGCAATAATCTTGAAAATTATTTATTTTATAGAATTTCATGTCAGTAAATTGCAATCATTAATCACTAATCCAATTGAAATGGGTGGGGGAAAGTAGTAGTACAAAAGGGTGAATGAAATGATAAAGTTAGAGAAAAACTGTCAGACAAATGTTAAGGAGGAGGATGAATACAAAGAATTCAAATGAGGGAATGAGGAGAGCAATATTACAGAATAAAGGAGCATATGAAGAAATACATTAGAAGGTAGTTTAAAAGATAGGTTCCCTTCAAAATATTAATAGAAACAACTATATGTTTCTCTCTGCCCAGTTACATTAAAAAGTTTTTGACAAAATGCAGAAAATGAGAATAAAAGTATAAGTTAAATGACTATTACCTAGAATATTTGTTTTGTTTACAGAAATAAATCCTTTCCCTTTTTCTTCATGACATAGCCACAATAGAATTAAACCTTGTGTACCAGATTCCATCCCTATTAACAATTAACTTTTTAAAATATTAATTTTCAACAGTGACTATACAAAATGACTAATGCTAAAATAAATCAGAAGCTTTTTATTTCTAAGTGATCATATTTTCTACGGAATTGATAGGTAAATACTGGTAATAAAGTGTCCTTCTTGACATTAATAGAAATATATAATAAATATAGAAGCTTACAGTTTCCCATGAAGTACATAAAATTTATGCATGAAAATACCATTAGAGGTAATTGGAGTTAACCACATTATTCTCTTGTGTATAGCTATGAGAATACTATCTTGTTTTATGTTCTGAAGGAAAGGCAGTTAATAGAACTTTTGAGAGCTGGCATAATAGTGTTACAAATAGAGGTACTATAGTTAAAGGTTTGTTGGCATTTTCCTGACTTTTGAAGGATTAGTTAGTTCAGATTATATTTTAATTAATCAACTGCATAAAAATATTTTCTAAAAGTTTTCCAATAGAATTTTTTCATAACATTATGATACACAATTCTAAATTCTTTAAAGTCACCTAAACATAAAATGTATTTTATAAAATAATATTTTAATAAGTCAGGCTAAAACCTACTAAATTAAATAATAAGTAATATTTCAAACAAGCTCCTGGCTAATACATAACTGGCACATAAACATTCAAACTGGCTTAATAACTCATGTCTTAATATAAAGGTCTTTAAATTCCTCTACCAAATGTTCACCATTTAAGTTATTATATGATTAACAATCCTAAGAATACACTTAAGGCATATAAAACTGATAATAATGTCCACCGTCATTCCACTAAAAAAATAATGATTCTGAAAATATTGCTGTCAATATCAATATCCCTAAACAAGTGAAATATTTTTGAAATATAATTAATAATTTACTACAATAAATTTACTTGAAAACTATGAATAGTGAATGCTAAAAATGAAGTGGGAAAAAAAGAAACCACTACACCCTGAAGCTGACAAATTAGTTCAGAGGGCTACAATTATCTATTTAATCCTAGGTACATATATTTTTTTATGTTGTTAGAATTGAAGGCAAGGGAGTGAAGGGTGCTAAATGTGTACACTGATAAATAAGTCAATTTAAGTTGCTGAAAAGAAACAATTTGAAATTTATCTTAGAGGACAAAGAATTATAACACTCTAATACAGCAGTACTATATCAAATCATCAAGTGAATTAGGACTGCTAACGCCTGATTAAATGTTTCTTATGTGGTAAACTAAAAATGCACAAACTTTACTAAACTCTATATACTTTAAGATCATTGAAATGAAAAATGAAATTAATTAAAGAAACCACTTTTTTTTAAACTAGCCTACCTTGTTTTTTGGATTGGATGTATTCATTACACTTCGAGTTTCTTTTCCAGTGTAAATAACAACACCTATTACAGTTCCTATAAAGATATAAAGACAGTTCTTTAAACAAAATTGTTCATAAACTGAGAAATAAATGAAAATTAAAATCTAACATAATTATTTTGCTAGGAAAAATACAAGAATATTGACTAAGCACTCTATAGATTAATTTGTAACTACATAGCAATTGTTTAGTTTAAGAAAAGACTTCTTGAACTTTAAATGTATGAATTGTCTATGATTTTGGGGGGGAAGGGGAAGAGAGATTTCAGACAATATTTCAGCAGAAAAAATCACAGAATATGAAATATTCTAATGATCACTCATGTAATATAAGTTAGCCTATTTTGTTTACACATGAATCGTAGAAGAGAATTAAATGTACCCATTCATTTCTGTCACTTAAAGAGATGCTACCTCATTAACTGTCCAAAACATTAACTTTGAATTTAAAAACTTAAAAAACCCAAATAAAATATTAAAAAAGTAACATTAACATTCATTTGGAAAAAAAGGGCAAGTTTCCACTTACAAGATGAAAACCATAAAGGTCATAAATGCTTAAAAATGGTTTGCAGAATTTTTTTTTTTAAACCCTTACCTTCTGTCCTGGAGTCAATACTGTGTATTGGCTCCAAGGCAGAAGAGTGGTAAGGGCTAGGCAATGGGGGTCAAGTGACTTGCCCACGGTCACACAGCTGGGAAGTGTCTGAGGCCAGATTTGAACCTAGGACCTCCCATCTCTAGGACTGGCTCTCAATCCACTGAGCTACCCAGCTGCCCCCTGGTTTGCAGAATCTTATATTTTCTGGTATATATTTATGTTTAAAAGAATATAGAACCTCAAAAAAAAACAAAAACCCATGCCCTTTTTTGCTAACTTCCTCACCAGTGTTAAATTGTTCCTTTAAAGTTTTTTGTTTTTGTAAAATACAAAATGGATATGTATAATTCTAGTAAAAAAAAGTATGCATTATTGAAAAGAGGTTTAGTGCAATTAAAAGGCTTATAATATTACTATATGACTATTACAGTTAATAATCTGAAATGTGTCTCAGCCTATAGGATGGTGCGAATTCAAATGCAAATTTATTTTTCATTAACTAAATAAACATGCAAAAAACCCTAAAAAGACAATTAAACTTGGGAACTCATATTTCTAAATAAGGATATTCTCAACAAGATTAACTTCAATATTTATGTTGAATCTTTTGTGCAATTTTAAATGGATGTTTTCAGTATTCATTTCCTCTAAAATAATGAACGTAGGACAAGAACAAGGAGCTTAAAAATTATACTGCAATATATTCAGGTAATAATTAAGTGGTGCTACTCAATGTTACAAGAATATAGTTATGCACACTGAAGGGAATCACATGTGTTGTTAATCAGAAATATTTGTTCTTTCAAGGTACATAATCAATATTGCTTTAAACAATAATTATACCTATTTTCTGTGTGAAGTTAATGCTTTATAAAAATGATAAATATGAAATATATGAAAATTTATAACATACATTCTAATTTTGACAATGGCCTTCATACAATACCTTTTCTACCTTTAACTGATATATAAAATTTAGCTAATCTATCTTGTCTGTTTTATCCAAAACTGAAACACACTACTGTTTTAGGGAAATGATGTCAAAACCTGGCTATTTATAATCTTTAATATGTTATAACTACTCTCAAAATCATTAAATTTGGAAAGGTAAATAATTATGTTCAACTGTCCAAAAGGGAAGGAAAAAGACCTATTACACAGAAGTGGTAATGAAGGATTAGTATTTTAATTCAAATATTCTACTAATATGCAGGTTAGACAAATAAAATGGTTAATATTTGAACAAGATACATTATAATTAATAAGCATTCAACACACTGATATACACTATTTTCTAGTCAAGCCATTCAAACACAATCAATTTAAATCTTAATATTGATGTGATGGAAAAGTAGCAAAATAATTGAAAGAAACTTCTGAAAATAAGTGATGAAAAGAGAAAATATATATAAAATTTAAAGTGAACAACACAACTCATACCTTTATGGTAAATAAAAGTTTACAAATTAATTTTCTCTCAACACCTTTGGGAAGTATGTATTTCAATATAAGCATTCCTTCAGACAAATGAAGAAATTGAAAGGCTAAATGATTTGCCCATAGACACACTGTCTACTAAGGATTTAAACCAAGACCTCCAGACTCCAAATAAACTGTTTTCACTTCACCCGACTTCCTCCTCAAAACTCACTGAAAACTGGAAAAAAAAAATGAAACCAGACAAACCAGTAACCCTCAATCCTTTAAAAAACAAACATAAAATTTGGGTAAAGTGCTTTAAAAATCTTAAATAAAGGAAATTGTTTCTAAAATTAACAATTTTCTGTTTGAATTGGTTACTTTAAAACTGATTTTTCATTTCAAGTGTCAAATTAAATTATTTTCATCTTTATCTTGGAAAAATATTCTAAATTAAAATGAAAGTCAAGTATATATTTTTTTGGTTTTAAGGTAAAGAAAAATTCAGGTCTCATTGTAATCTTCAAGGATATCACATAACACTGATAGCTGAAAAAATAATAGAAAACAATCTTTTTAATCTTTGAGGTTACACTGAATAGTCACAAAATTACTTCCTTTAACTCCATGGTTCTCAACCATTCTAATGCCGTGACCTCGCAATACAGTTCTTCATATTGCAGTGACCCCAAACCAAAAAATTATTTTGGTGGCTACTTCAAAACTGTAATTTTGCTACAGTTATGATTTGGAATGTAAATACCTGACATGCATTATGTATTCTCATTGCTACAAATTAAGAGATTGAGAACCATTGCTTTAACTTTTGTTATATTTAATATGAAAGATTATGAGACTTTTGCCTGTTATATTTAATTATTTTAAAGCAAATTTATTTCTCTAAATTCAGTAGGTATATGCTTGTATACACACACATACACAAATGCTGATAAATCAATTTTTCAATTTGAATGTTTATTTTTAAAAAAACATTTTTGATCTTTTCTAAATAGCAACCATCAATCAACATGCCTTTTCTCCTCATAACTTTCCATTTTAATAAAAAAAAATCAAGTTAAGCAACACCAACCAAGAAAATCACAAGACCAGTAGTTAAGGACTATTTTGTAGCTATAGCTCCCAGTTTTTCAAATAAGAGGATGGGAACTGTTTCATCAAATTGAGGAACAAGGTGGGTTACTTCATAACATCTCAATTGAGTTTGCATATGTATACATGTACACATCCTAATGCTGTTTCTACATCAGTTCATTCTAGTGTTCCCATATTTCTCTGAATTCTAACTCCTCGTTTTTAGAGTTACTTGCAGTTTAATATTGTGTTATTATTGCATTCATATAACCAGTTTCTTCCATCTTTCCACAATCAATAGATGTACTTGAAAATTAGCAAAAAAAGACAAGAGATGCTTTGTGTGAGAATAAGATTAATATTAAACATGATCAAATTATTTATAAAGCTTAGCAACTCAATGTCTAGTTTTCATTTAGAATATAGCCAGTTAATGATTAATAACTACAGCATATCAAATTGAGGAAAAGTTGAGACTTTGAACCATATTGCTATGAGAGACAGTTCAGATAAAACTTCATTTCTACTTATTTCTTTATGGTTAATATGTCTGATAAAGTGATCTGAGACCTCATGGGAAAACGACTGGACAATCAAAGGTTTTTCTCCTTAGGAATCCGTACTAGTGGAAAAAATGTGCTGATACTTTCCCCTACATTCACTTCCTTTGTGAAACTTCAAAGGGCATCAGAAACCACATAAGCTTTCTACTAAACCAAGCAACAAAGTATGACAATGTGAGAAGAAGAAACAGTCGGTCCACTACTAATCCAGACATGGGGTTCACAACAATATGCTGCTACAGGGGAAGAGCCATAGAGGCATTCCACCTACTGTGTTCCCAACTAGGAACAAGGTATCTACCCAACAATGTTCCTCAAGCCAATTAGTATAACCCTTTTTTTCTATTTTATTTGTCCCTAATAATATTAAAAACAAATTTTAATATTCATTAAAATTTTTTTTGACTCTCCAAATCTTTCCCTCTCTCCCTGCTCTCCTATATCCTTGAGACAGTAAGCTGATGTAGATTTTAGATTTGTAATCATATAAACCAATTTCCAATATTAGTCCTTTTGTGGAAGAACATTTGAACAAAAAAATGAATAAAGTGAACTGTTTTATGTCTTGGTCCAGATACAGATTTTACAAGTTCTTTCTCTGGGGACAGATGGCATTTCTTATTATGAGTTCTTTGGGACTGTCTTAGATCACAGAATTGATGAGAATAGCTAAGTCATTCAAAATAATTCATCATATAATATTGTTATTACTGTGTAAAATGTTCTCCTGGTTCTGCTTACCTCACTCTGCATTCCCTCCAACTTTTGTCATTTTCCTTTTCTGTCACAATAGGTGATAGGTGTGAGGCAGTATATCTGAGCTCTTTTGATGTGTATTTCTCTATCAAGAGTGATTTAGAGAATTTTTTGTAACATAACTATAAATAGCTTTTATTAATTCACCTGAAAACTGCCTGTTCATATTGTTTAGCCATTTATCAATAGGGAAATAACGTATTCTTATACATTTGATTTATTTTTCAGAAGTATTTGTTTCTGATTACAGTCAACTCTAATTTGCCCATCCTAGCTTTTCTTATCTCCTTCCATTCCCACTTTCCTGTACGGTAAAAGATTTCTATATGACTGAGTGTATATGTTATTCTCTCCATGAGTCTTTTCTGATCAGAATAAGGTTAAAACATTCCACTTTCATTTCCTCAATCATCAACTCTACTCTTTTGTGCAAAATCTAATTCTACTACTTCCTTAATGCTTCTCCCAACATATTTCTCTTTCTTATCTTTTAGTTTTACTGTTTTAGATATCGCATTCTATCACCTTATATCCTTACCCCCATCTATGTATACTCCTTCTAAAGACTCTAATAGTAATGTTCATCTTTCTATGTAATGATTTAATCAGTTTAATTCTGTTGAATTTACTATGAATTTTCTTTCCTATTCACCTTTTACTACTCCTCTTATGTCAGAGACCACCAGGATATGTAAAGGTCCTAAGTTCATACAAAGTTTTACATATTCATATAAGGAGGCTTTATCTCAGTATGGTTGGATGGCTACCTTACAAAATGAATTAGTGTGTTCAAAGGCAAGTTGTCTGACTAAAAGCCTTTCTGCTTCAGGGTCCTTAATAATTCTAGAGATCGACTATGACAATCAGAAGAAAAATTCTTGGAAAAATTTCTCTGGTCCTTGTATGATCTTGTTTAGCTCCTGGATCTTACTGGTAGTGGGAAGTATTTGCTGGTATGCTAGTAAGTTATAAGCCAACTGATTTTGAACTACAGCATAAACTCCTTGCCCAGTAAGCATGCCACAGGTAATTTCAAGCAGAGCTTTCTTATTGATTTCTGCCTGAGCTTTTGTTTTATCAGCTTATTCAGACTTCTAAAATAAAAAGTTTCCTCCATACAGACAAGTCTTTGCGATCATTTTCAAATCATTCAGGGGGGAGAATATTATCAGAAAGGGTCTCCATTAATCTCAGTGTAAACAGGGCAATAGAGTCATATTGAAAAGTAGCTTATTTTAATTCTTTCAAATTTTTTAGTAGCACAGGCTGATGCATAAATATAAGATTTCCCTATGCATCAGTCTGCTCTATTACCAGGAAAAAGAAATATTGTAGGATTTTATCAGGTATCTCTTGCGTTCTGGCTACCTTCTGTGTAACGGGGATGACATTAGAAAATAAATATTGTTTTATTAGTTTAGAGATAAGAAGTAAAGTGCTGGCTTGAGAAAAGAATTGGAGTTTGAAGCAGAGCTGAGAGAGCATGTTAATTTCAATTGCTCACAGTTATAAAAACAGTTTTTTCTACGTCAATTACTCTCTGGCAGTTGGGAGTTGGTTTCTGGCAGTTGGCAGACACACTTTCAGAGGCTCTCTCTCAGGGCTGGAGGAGGTAACATCTTTGCCTCTCTCTGTCTGAGGGAAAGATCTGAAGGAGCTCAGTGTTTTTCTTTCCTGACTTGGGAAACACTGGTGACTATCTATTGAAATTTTGTAGATTGTTTAACTCTGAGAAGACCAAAGAAAAACTTGGTCTTAGGTTTGGACTCTGAGTCTTTTAGGGCTCTGAGTCAACAGACTCAGAGTCCTAACTTGATTCTTGTTGAGACTCAACCAGCTAGCTTTTGCTATTTTATAATTTAAAGGCAAAGTTAAGATTTATAAGGATAATAGTGGTAGTTTTTATTTAGATAGTATAAATTTGGGTTAGTCAGATCAGGAAGGAATAGTGTAGCCTGTGAAACACAGGAAAAGTGGTTCCTTGTGGAACCTAGAAGCTTATTTCGGTGGATTTAGAATTCCTTAGAATTAGAAATCCTTTATTTATCCTTATTTATTTCAAAAAATATTTTATGTTTATAAGAGTCTCTTTAGTGTCCTTATGACGGGCCCTGAAGCATTTGAGCTTCACTTCATCACTGAGGATACTTTTGATTACCTCTATCAAAAGTATCCGAACAGTTTGAACCTGATTGGCGAGTTAAACAGTTTTGAACCTATACTGTAACAGTTTTTCCATCTAAATATTTTATTTTATGTAACTTGCCAAATTTATTTTTACACTGTGTAACAGGGAGAAAGCTGGAGTGGTTAGGGCACCAGCAGGAGGACAACAATTGTAGCTTTTCCTAGTAATCTATGATATTCTGGCTCTGTTTTGTTCTGGAGTAGCTCTTGGTGAGTTTCTTGCAGAACCAGTTTTTCTGGCTGCGGTGACTGTGAGAGGAAACTGGTGGGGAGACAAAAAAGTTTTGTCATTTTGAATTTATCTTTGAGGGAGGCTCAAGTTTGGATTTCTGGAATTTAGGACAGGGGTCTACTTTCTGAAGTTTATGGTTGGGATCTAAACAGTCTCATCGCTTTAATCCTCTCCCACATTTCTTCCCAGGCTCCTATGACATAATAAAAAAAAAATTCTAGAAGTAAGGAGTTTTTCATTTTGGTGCCTTTTACCTGTAGCATAGATTTTAATACTTGCCAGAGTAAATCTGTTTCTTTTGACTTAGTTTGTCCCATGTTCCATTTTTACCCATTGCTGGCTTAAGGTTCTGATCTGGTGAGCCCTGTTGGCTATTAAGCCTTCCTGTCTGGATTTTTGATTAGTCCTTTTTACTCTTCCAATTTTTCCTGTGGTATTGGGGGAAGGTTTTTTCTTGCCTGTAGTCCCTCAATGAGGGGTCTTTGCCTCTGGGGGAGGGTCCCTGTTTGGGCACCAGTGGTCACAGACCACTGGGGAACTACTGCCTGGGGGTCACAATGGGTAAAAAAATGCAGACAGACTTAGGAGGATTGATGGCAAGCAACTGGCAAGTTTGTTGATCACAGTTAGTGTTAGATAGACAATGCTACAAAAGCTAAAGGATTAGGTAATCTTTTTACATGAACAAGAGTTAGTAATGATTTACAATCTTAGTACAATGACTTAGTTTACCTCACCAAAGTTTAGGCAGAATTTTCTATAGCATAATATATCACAGGTAAATATGTAACATCTAACCCAGATTCTCAAGGAAATATTTGCTTCAGTGGGTTTGTCAATTACCAAGTATAGCAGTGGGGGAGGGGGAGGGTAGAAAGGAAGGATGTGGAGGGCCTCATGTAAGGACTGCTATGTGACTGATTCTGGCTAGACCATGGCTTTGATTTTACAGGGGTCCACTCTCACTACTGGGAGTTACACTCTTGAATCTTGTTTTTGAGAGTCAAAATGTCTACTCAATTCTGGTCTTTTTATTAAGAATGCTTGAAAGTTCTCTATTTCACTGAATGCCCATTTCTTCCCTTAAAGGAATTATATTCAGATTTGCTGAGTAGCTGATTCTTGGTTGTATTATTAGCTCCCATATTCCAGACGCTCCAATCCTTTAACATAAAAGCTGCTAAATCTTGTGTTATCCTGATCACTAATGAATTTTTGGATACTTGCAATATTGTCTTCTTGACCTGGGAGGTCTGGAATTTAGTTATAATATTCCTGGGAGCTTTTATTTTGGCAACTCTTTCAGGAGGTGGTAATTGGATTATTTCAATTAGTATTTTACCTACAGGTTTGAGAATGTAAGCTTTCTTTAATAATTTCTTAAAAGATGATGAATAGGTTCTTTTTTTTGGGGGGAGGGATCATGGCTTTCAGGTGATCAAGTAATTCTTAAATGATCTCTTTTAAATCTATTTTCCAGGTCAGTTGTTTTTTAAAAAGAGACATTTCACATTTTCATTTATTTCATTTTTTAAATCATTTTTTCCTGATATGACCATAGATGACATTAGCTTCAAATTGTGCAATTCTGATTTTGAGGAATTCTTTTCTTCAGTGAGTTTTGTATCACCTTTCCCATTTGTCTAATTCTAATTTTAAGGAGTTTTTTTCTTCTTTAAAATAATTTTTTTCAAATGAAATGTAAAAAGTTTTTTTTCAATGAATTGTGTATCTTTTTTTATCATGTGGCCAATTCTATTTTTTATTTTCTTCAATTTTTTGTGCCTCTTTTACCACGTTGTAAATTTGTTCAGGATTTTCCTGCATCCCTCCCATTTCTTTTCCCAATTTTACATCTAACTCTCATATTATTTTTTTAAGTCTTTTTTGAGCTTTTCCAGGAATCCTTTTTAACTTTGAGATTAATTAACTTTTTTCCTTTGAGGCTTTGGATGCAGCAGGATTGATTTTTGTCTTCTTCTAAGTTTGTGTATTGGTCTTCCGCATCACTAAAATAACTTTGTTGAGTTTCTTTTTCTTTTTTGGCTTTTTTTCTCATTTTCTCAGCCTTTTACTAGACTTACATTTTAAAAAGACTGTTATAGTTGGGCTCAGTTCCTCTGGTGAAAAGGAGCTTCAGGTTCTTTATGCACCTGCTTTCATAGCACTCTGGGGGAATCTATGTTTTTCAGTTCTTCCAAGGTGGTGTGACCTAAAGAGAGGTGTGTTTAATACTCTCATGGCCTGTGCTTGAGGGTCATGAAGGGACTGTATGTACTTTTTTTTCACCTTGGAACTAATGACCAGCAATACCTGCTCCCTTTCAACAGTAAGCACCACTATGCTAGTGCTTATCCTCACCCTGTAATTGTGGCCTGGATCTCAGTATGGGCAATGCAGCAGAATCCTCCACCCAGATTCAGTAAAAAGACTACTGTAATCTATTTTTTGACCAGTTCTCTGACTTACATGGCCTGACATCTTCAGAAGCCATTGCATAAATTCAACTGCCTTGGAAGCTTGTGCTGGTTTAGTGAGACAAGGCCTTCCTTAGTGCACCAGAGCCTGCACAACTCCCATACTCTAAGGTCCATATAAAGCTTTAATGCCTACCTTCTAAGTTGTCTCAGGATGAAAAGTTATTTCATTCCATCATTTTGCGAATTTTGAAACTCCATAAATTGTTTTGAGACATTATATCAAAGAAGTTTTGAAGATAATTTGGGAGAATTAGAAGAGGCTCTGTTTCTTCTCTGACATCTTGGCTCTGCCTAAAGCACCCACTTCTGAAAAGACAATATAATTATGATTGTATCTCAACCAGCTTTCAACTGGTAAATTGATTATAATGGTTCTCTTCCGCCATGTCAGGGCAAAGTGGTTTTCCCTTACTGTAATCAATACCTACCTAGGATATAGCATTAAAGTACTAGTCAAGTCAACCATTATAATAGCGAATGTCAAAAAAAGGATTTTTCTCACATAATAGAATCTTCCTTAAAGGTCTTCATCTACTAATGCCCACATTAGGAGCCTCTATGTCTTCTCATCTTACTCTTTCCTAAACATTCTGATTTCCCACCTAATCATTCAATTAAAAATTCTCTCTCCTTAGTTACAAGTGATGTCTTAATTGTGAAATTTAATGGCCTTTTCTTAATCTTCATCTTTCTTGAGTTCTCGGAAACTTCTGACACCAATGTTCACCTTACTCTGGATATACTCTTTCTAGGTTTTAGAATCACTGTTCTCTCTTGGTTCTCCTGCCAGTCTGAATATTCCTTAGGCTCCTTTCATTTTTTGAATCATAATCTAAATCATTCCCATTAAACATGGATGTGCCCCTTTCCCTCTCTTCTCTCTCTATATAATCTTGTTAATCTCATCAGCTTAAATGGGTCCAATTATTATCTCTACATAAATGTTACCCACATTTATATACTCAACTTTCTTTTTTCTTCCTTGGCTAAGGAAGATGCTGCTTAGAATAACTGGAGCATCTAGATTAGTTCTCAACCTATCCTCAACTGGCAAACTGACAAGAGTGGTTCTCTTCCCCAACCTCTGTAATAATTAAAATAGTGGAAGACATAAATTGTGGCAGTTAAAAAAGTGTTTTGGCTTAAATTGTGACCACAGAAAATATATTTCAAGACAGTGTCTTGTTTTAAATCAAATATAAAGTGGTCGCCAAGGTACCAAAAGTTTGCTCTTACTGCAGAAAAATCTACTAGGATGTAGCACTGAAGTACCAATCATAGCCACTGATATAGTAGCCAGTATCAAATTCAGATTATCCAGAACAGAACTCATTATCTTTCCTATTATTTTCCCAACTTTCTTATTATTGTTTAGGACATTTCCATTCTTATAGTTATCTATGTTAACATCTCTCTGTGATCCTCAATTCCTCACCTATGCCTACCCACACATTCGATCTCATCTCAAACATTATCAAGTCTACCTTCATAATACTTCTCACATTTTATTTGCTCTACTTACCCTAGCATGTATTCATCATATCTTACCTGGATCACTGCAGTTGGCTTCCAAGTTGTTTCCCTGCTTAAATTCTCTACCCACTGCAAATAACTCGGCACTAAGTTGCCAAAGCTCTTTTACTGAAGCATATAGTTTATCATTCCATTCTTCTATTCAATAAATGATATACTATGGCTTTATATTTCTTTCAAAATCAAATATAAAGTCTCATTTTGGTATGTGAAGCTTTTCACAACTTTATCCTTCCTAACTAACCAATTTTCTCATCCTGTATTTTATGAACCAGTTCACTGACCTATTTGTTCTTTGAACATGACATTATACATTCTGTTTTCATGCCTTTGCACTGGATGTGTCCCATTCCAGGAATGTTCTCCTTCCACAAGTCTACCTCTTAGTTTCACTAGCTGATTTTAAGACAACTATATGCAAGGGAGTTAGTTTGAAGCAATTGATTATTTCAGAAAATTTTACTTTAAATGGAAACATTTCTCTCCTCTCTTCTTGTTTTAATTATTACATATCTGGCATATTTCATGAAGTGCTAATGTTGTAATGAGAAAAAGATTATAATGAAAACTACTTGCTGAAAGTATCTCTACCTGGATTCATGCAAGATGGGGAAAGAATGAAACAAATTAAAATTTTTGATAACATATCCTTTACATAAATGTTAGTTTACATAGTACAAGCCAATTATACTACAATTTATTTAAATTCAACATATATTTCTTTTTCTTTCTTTTTTTTTTAAACCCTTACCTTCCGTCTTGGAGTCAATACTGTGTTTTGGCTCCAAGGCAGAAGAGTGGTAAGGGCTAGAGGCAATGGGGGTCAAGTGACTTGCCCAGGGTCACACAGCTGGGAAGTGTCTGAGGTCAAATTTGAACCTAGGACCTCCTGTCTCTAGGCCTAGCTCTCAATCCACTGAGCTACCCAGCTGTCCCCTCTCAACATATATTTCTGGAGGTTATTTTAATCAATGCTAAAATTTTTAGTTTTAATTAGCTAACCAATCAATTATATTAAATTATCATAAGAGGGAACATATGTATATATGTATGTATATGTAGTTACACACACACTAAAATAAAAATAAAAATCTTATGGGTACAACATTCTAGATCCCACATCTACTTGGCCATTGCTTCTAGTACTTCATGAGTTATAAGATTTTCATGAAATTTCATAAAAATTACCAGATAAAGCAGTAAAACAAAGCAATTGGTCTTTCCCATAGTTAAATTTAAATCACATGAAGGAAGATCCAACCCTTACGATGAAACACATATGACACATACATGTAAAATAGTAACGACAGAATACAGATTTGTAGCAAATGACATAACCATTATTTCTCAAATTCCACTGGTGAGGGTTGGGCCATTTGCTTAATTTGCTTTTGTTTATAGAGTTTTGTTTTACTGCAACAAAAACTACTACTATGGACATTTTGTTTAATTTTAGTTTATATACTGGTCTTTTCATTCTGTGTTTGGGGTATGTGCTTAATAGTAGTATAGCTGATTCAAAGAGTTTGTAGTAACTAGTAGATTCAGGGATATAGAACCAAAATACATTCCAGAACGACTGGACTAATTCACATCTCTATCATTAGTGCTATAGTAACCCCCCCCCCCCCCAGTCTAATAATTGTCTTTTCTTTCTTTTCTAATCTTTGCAAAGCTGATGGTTTGGAGGTGGAATTACAGAGCTGTTTACATTTCCTTTTTTCTATTAGAAATTTCAAAAAAATAAACCATATGTTTGTGGACAATTTTCATTTCTGCCTTCAAAAACTGCCTGTTCAAATCATTTGACCATTAATATATGGGAGAATTTTTTTTCCTTCTGGAAACAGGCACAATCTGTGATTTTATCTTATTGATACAGAGAAATCCTAAGTAATGAAACTGCTTCCATCAATGCAATCTAATACTTTTTCTAATACTTATAATCTTAGAAATATATCTAGATTCCTGAGAAGATAATTCACAAATGCATTATGTTACAGAAACAGAATCTGAACACAGCTTCTTGGCTTTGAAGATAGCTTTCTAGGCACATATGTATAGCATTATTTTTTTTTTATCAAGCCTATGTTTTTTTAATCTCAGATTTTTTTAATATATCCATATTTTATTTTATTCTTTGATCATCCTATTCTCTGTTCTATTTTTAACATTATTTTATTTGGTCATTTTCAAACATTATTCACTGGAAACAAAGATCATTTTTTTCTCCTCCCCAACCCCCCACCACCTTTCCCTCTCCCATAGCTGACGCATGATTCCACTGGTTATCACATGTGTTCCTGTTTCTAACCCATTTCCATGTTGTTGGTATTTGCATCAGAGTGTTCATTTAGAGTCTCTCCTCAGTCTTATCTCCTCCAACCCTGTAGTCAAGCAGTTGCTTTTCATCGGTGTTTTTACTCCCACAGTTTATCCTCTGCTTGTGGGTAGTATTTTTTTTTACATCCCTGCAGATTGTTCAGGGACATTGCATTGACACTAATGGAGAAGTCCATTACCTTCGATTGTACCACAGTGTATCAGTCTCTGTGTATAGTGATTTCCTGGTTCTGCTCCTTTCGCTGTGCATCACTTCCTGGAGGTTGTTCCAGTCTCCATGGAATTCCTCCACTTTATTATTCCTTTTGGCACAATAGTATTCCATCACCAACATAAACTACAATTTTTTCAGCCATTCCCCAATTGAAGGGCATCCCCTCGTTTTCCAATTTTTGGCCACCACAAAGAGTGCAGCTATGAATATTCTTGTACAAGTCTTTTTCCTTATTATCTCTTTGGGGTACACACCCAGCAGTGCTATAGCTGGATCAAAGGGCAGACAGTCTTTTATCACCCTTTGGGCATAGTTCCAAATTGCCCTCCAGAATGGTTGGATCAATTCACAACTCCACCAGCAATGAATTAGTGTCCCTACTTTGCCATATCCCCTCCAGCATTCATTACTTTCCATAGCTGTCATATGTTAGCCAATCTGCTAGGTTTGAGGTGATACCTCAGAGTTGTTTTGATTTGCATCTCTCTGATTATAAGAGATGTAGAGCACTTTTTCATGTGCTTATTAATAGTTTTGATTTCTTTGGCTGAGAACTGCCTGTTCATGTCCCTTGCCCATTGGTCAATTGGAGAATGGCTTGATTTTTTGTACAATTGATTTAGTTCTTTATAAATTTGAGTAACTAACCTTTGTCAGAGGTTTTTATGAAGATTGTTTCCCAATTTGTTGCTTCCCTTCTGATTTTGGTTACATTGGTTTTGTTTGTACAAAAACTTTTTAATTTGATGTATTCCAGATTATTTATTTTGCATTTTGTAACTCTAACTAAGTCTTGCTTGGTTTTGAAGTCTTTCCCTTCCCAAAGGTCTGACATGTATACTATTCTGTGTTCGCCTAATTTTCTTATAGTTTCCTTCTTTATGTTCAAGTCATTCACCCATTTTAAATTTATCTTGGTGTTGGGTGTGAGGTGTTGATCTAAACCTAATCTTTTCCACACTTGTCCTCCAATTTTCCCAGCAGTTTTTATGAAATAGTGGATTTTTGTCCCAAAAGTTGGGATCTTTGGGTTTGTCATATACTGTTTTGCTGAGGTCACTTATCCCGAGTCTATTCCACTGATCCTCCTTTCTGTCTCTTAGCCAGTACCAGATTGTTTTGGTGACTGCTGCTTTATAATATAGTCTGAGATCTGGGACTGCAAGGCCCCCTTCCTTTGTATTTTTTTTTCATTATTTCCCTGGATATCCTTGATCTTTTGTTCTTCCAAATGAACTTTGTTATGGTTTTTTTTAAATCAGTAAAAAAATTTTTTGGAAGTTTCATGGGTATGGCACTAAATAGATAGATGAATTTGGGTAGGATGGTCATTTTTATTATATTGGCTAATCTCAGATTTTATTAGAAATAATTTCTGTAAATTCCTTTTCCCAATTAATTATTTCCCTCCTAATTTTTATTGCAACTGATTTTGACTATATTTGATTATATACTGCCTACATTTTTTCATATTAATCTTTCAATTCTCACAGCAGGATCACTAAACTGGCATTTTAACTTTGTGACTATATTAGTCAGTCTCCATTGGAGAGGCCAGCATACTGTATAAAGCATCATTACAACTTTTATGTAAATCTTGATGTGCTTAGCAACAAAAGGAGAAGATGAAAACATGTAAAGGTGAAAACTAGAAGGGAAAGGAAGTGAAATGTAAGATTTAAGAAAAAGAATAATGAAATATATATATATATATATATATATATATATATATGGATATGGATAAAAGTAGTAGTGAGTAAACAAGTCCAAGAAAAAAGAAAACAAGGTAAGAAGGGACACTAAAAGTTCATTTGCCAAGAAAAGAGTAGATAATCAAACCCTCAATTTAGACACATGCTCTTGGAATTTAAGAAGAATAACTGCACTAGTAGCTAGGGGGAAAAAAAGGCATATTCAGAAAGAGTGACTGAGAACATTCAAAGGAAAATGTCAGACCATCAAGGAACCATAGATGTATTAAAACTTCAGAAGTTTGAATGACTAAAATATAGTATACGAAGGTAAGAGAATATTATCATGTTTGTAAGAAATATCTAAAAAGACTTGTCTGAACTAATGAAAAGTGGAGAAAACATTTATATATTGACCCTATTAATATAAAGGAAAGCTTTGAAAGATTTTGTTGTTGTTGTTGTTGTTAAAGGATGAATATCTTCATCTTGCCTAAGTTAAAAATGCAGGGGGCAAATTGTGGCCTGAATCCAATTTACTGATCAGACTGGTAGCCACAAAATTCCCTGACTGTAACTTTAATCCATTTTCTCTATCATAAGCAGCTTGGCACTTTTGGTCTACTCTTCTTGCTCTTAGGGGCTCACCCCCAAAGAGGTATCAAATTTAGGACAATCATTCAATTTTCATAGCTCCAACATAACTTAGAAGATCTAAATTCAAGAAATCTCCCAGACTTCAGACTACAAGTGGGATTACAGGCATATGATGCTGTGCATATTAGTTTTAAAATGCCTAGAACTTATATTCATGCAATCACCAACCATTATTCTATGTATTATATATGGATATCATAAATTGTAAAGCAGGTTTTCTATCTGTTTATGGAAGTGATGGATGACCAACTTTTAAACACAGTTAATATGTGATTTTGTTTCACTTAAATGTATCTATTTCAGATGCACAATGCAAACATGTGTGTAAATATATGCTAATGTATCTATATGTTCACATATAGATGTATAATCATATATACACATAATATTTTCATTTCAGGTGGGGTTAGTGGGTGTCTAGAAATAATATTATTAAAAAAGTATATAAATGAATCATTCTTAAAATACATAGAAGAAAACAAGAAAATTCAGAAGTAAAAACAGAGAAGCAGAATAGTATTAGTATTATCATATAAATTTACTTTGAAAAACTTTAACAGGAACTCTCACATACATTTCCCTTTTTATGTTGTTATTTGCATGAGGACATGTTGTGTTAGCTGATATTTGATAATTTCATAATTATAAGAGGATATTTATTTTTGAAAATATTAGGCTGGTGGGACTAATATTGAGTTGTCATAATTCCTATCTAGAGAGGACATAGAAGTACCTATATTAAAAATTAATGTACTAACTATATCAGGAAATAGTGAGTCATTTTTCAACGTTTCTTATAAAAACAAATTTCTTCTGAAACTTACATAGTACAACTTCAGGTAGCTGAGCTCTATTATACTAGCAATTTAAAAAGAAATCATAATCTAAATTTAATGCCCTTAATCATAATCTTTTAAGGTTCATAATATGGAAATTCAGACTTGGTAAAATTCTGAAGTAAAAGGATAGTTGGTCAATATATAGAATGCTGTTCTGTATATTATATTTAATTAGCAAATATCTGTTCACTGAGATGACTAAATGAAAGCAATAATATATTATTACAGAACTTTAGAGTTATAGGGACCACATTGTATATCTAGTTCTGTTTATCGGAATGAGTATCTTCTCAACAACAAATGGAAATCTTGTGTCTGGTTGAAAATCTCTTGTGAAAAGAAATTCTACATCAGTGATGCAAATAGAAATGGATATCTGTATCTGCATATTAACTTGGTAAACTATAATATTATCTACATTTTACCATATATTTGTTTTGTTAAACATACCCCAATTACATTTTTAATCTGGTTCCTATAGCACTGGGATTTTTCTGAACTGAAACTTTGACAGTGCTGTTTTATACCTCCTGAGGCAGCCATATCTATTGCTAGTATACTCTAGTTGTTATGAAGTTTTTTTGTGGCATCATTTAAATTTGTCTTTTTGTAACTTCCCCATTGTTCTTTTTTTCTTTTTTTTTCTTCTGGACCAAGCTGAACAAACTAATTACACTTTTATTCAACACTACCTACAAATTCCTGAATTTTAGGCTTATGTCCTCTCTGGTTCTTATTTTCTCCAAGCTAAATATCCCGTCGTTCAACCAGTCCTTACATGGTGCAGACTTAAGCTCCTTAAGCAAGAAGGAAGGAGATTGTGTTGTAATTTCATTGCTTTGCTAGTGGTGACAGGAGAGCAAAGCTGTGAAGATTCTGACTAGCTGTTTCGCCAACTAAACAGTGGGAAAGAAATCCAATTTTTCACATAGTGATGAATTATATATACATATATATATATATTTAAATTTTAGGGTAGAAAGTTAGAATTGGGTTAATAGACAGGAAGAAAAGTTTGCCTTGATGTTTTGTCAAGGAGAAGTGGATTCTTGCAAATCTTAAAATTTGGGGTTTGGATACAGTTAGAAATTTAGATTTAGGGTAAATATCATTCTTAATTCTTTCCATTTCTTTAACCTTTTCCCTAAATTTTAATACTACCAATAAATAGTTTTTTATATAAACCTGGCCTGAGATAGAATTTTTTAGACTGCTTGGGAAGCCATCTTTCCCGATGGTCAAACCAACAGCCTGTCTATAAAGGACACAATTACAGGTAATACTATACAGATACCAATAGTTTATAAGGGTTCCTTAGAAACCCTTACAATATCTAGAAGTTGTACCTTTCTTACCATATCATACCTATTGACTCTTAGGAACTGGAAGTCTGTGACTACTGAATTTTGAATTAAAATTTAAAAAAATTTGTTTAACTGAAAAGAATAACTTTACATTTGATTCCTTTACAAAATGGATAAAACATTAGTCTTATGGTCAGGAAGACCTAGGTTCAAGTCCTGTGACTTAATAATTTTATAATCTCTATGTAATTGAGGAAAATTTCTAGGATTACTGATCACAAGCTACAAAACAATTACAGATGTGTAGTCAGAGAGAATTTCCTCACTTGGAGTTTCCTAAAACAATTCAATTGCCAAAAAAAAAAAAAACTATTATAGATGTATCCTAATTTCAAGATGTTTTTAGGATGCTGAGTCTGTCTTTTAATGTATTCGGTATCCCTTTTACCTTCTTGTCATCTGTAAAATCTGATAAACATGAGAAAGAATTTATCCAAGTCACTGATAAAAATGTTAAAAATTTTCAGAGTTTGGCTATTTAAAGGTTTCTGCATCCACCTAAATATACTATTTTACATATTTCTTAAGCTCATCCATAAGAAAAGCAAAGAAAGAAGTCAAAACCTGAGCTAAAATTTAGGTCAATCATATCTCTGCTATTTCTCAGATGTATCAGCATGGTAAAACTCAATCAAAAAAGTAAATAAGGTGCTAGTACTCTGTAATTACCTCATCTTTTCCTAGATGTTCACTAAGAATTCCTTTACAATATCATTTAAAATTTTCCAAGGAATAAAATCAAGATCAGGTCAACTGCCTATTAGGTAAAAGTACCAGAAAGATTGAGTAACATATTTCGAGGAACAGAAATTGGGAATCAAATCTAAGACTTCAGAATCCATATTCAGTACTCATGATATATAATATCTGAACCATTTAATATAAATCCACTAGTCACAGGTAACCCACTTGGGACTGGGGTAATGACTGCAAATAATTATCTTTAAAAAACAAATAAAAAACCTAAGTAACACATGTAGGAAACTATTACAATATTTTAGCTAGGCCTATCACCTGCCACTACCACTATATAACAGAATGTTAACAGGTATCATACTAGCAGTAGCAATAAATTAGTAATTGCAATTGAATCAGAATAAAATAAATTAAAATATATATAATATATAAATATATAAAAATAAATTAATATATTTGTCACTCCTTCCCCCAAAAACATTTTTGATTTGTTGGCTTACTGTCACTCAACATTAGCAATTTAGTATTATTGTTAAAACTCTCACAACATACACATAAACACTCTCAAAATTTAGAGAGTTAGCATAAAGATTTAAAATAGCAGAACTTCTCTGATCCCTCTAGCTGGTCTTCTAAGCACTTCCTTTCTTACTCTCTGGAACCTTAAAATGAACTCATTCTCTTCACATTTTTCTTTATTCATCTAAACCATACTGACTTTATTATTTAATTGAATATAATATCCCATCTTCCTCCTCCTTACCACTAATGTTTAGACAAATGATTAGGAACATACATACACACACACACACACAGACACAGACACACACACACACACACACACAAAATAACCATTATTCAATTCAGATAAACAATTATTTAGTATCCATGTCTTTGGCAAAAAAAAAAATGCAAAGCCTAATGTAAAACAAACCCTGCTCTTAATAGGCTTACATCCTACTATGGGAATCAACATGCAAATAAACAACTATATAAATGTACATGCACAGTTTTTCACCTATGTTTCTAGATTCCATTCACATCATACTACTACCTTCTTATACATTCTACGTTCCAATTAAATCATCCTATCTACTTACTATATATGTATATGAATGTATATGTATGTATGTGTATATGTGTACAAATTTGTGTGTGTGTGTGTGTGTGTGTGTGTGTGTGTGTGTGTGTGTATGTAAACACAAAAGTACAATTGGCTCCATTTTTATTATTGGTACTTAACCCTAATCTAACCCTAAAAATGAATTAGTGAATACTGAACCATAGCTCCTAGGGTAAATAAAAGGTTAGGTTCCTCTAAGTCTCTGAGCACAACATTTACTTTGGAACTTTCAATAATTGCCTTACATATACATCAGCAAATTTCCCCTTCCTTTTACTAAAGGTACTATATTGTTTATTGTTTACTCATTACAACTAAACTCACAGACAACAACACTATAACTCATGTCTAAACAAACCTTATCTACTACATGTAATTTCTCCATCAGATACACCACAACCTTGCACTTACAAACATTAGAGAGAACTTTAGCACTATTCTTGAAAACCATTTTCAACATTGACATTACCGGGAGACAGAGCCAAGATTCTTGGTGGCTTAGAGGCATCAAAAGTTCAGAACTCCACAAACCCGACCTCACCAATCAAAAAGACAATGTTTTGAGGAGATTTAAAAGCATATTTAACAGTAGGTCAGAGCTAGGGAACCAGCCTCCTGGACCCAACTTAAGAGGTACACCCACCAAAATGCCTGGACTCTAGAATATGCGGGTTTAAAGGGAAGGAAGAAGGAAGGTACCAGGACCCCTCCCCCACACACAGCAATGAGCTTCCAGTGGTGCCTGGAATCTCTGGGTGTGCAAGGGAGCTAGTCGAGGGAGAACTTTGCCAGCCAAGCTGTACCAGGCTTAGGGCTTAGAACACAGATGGCATAGAGACAGCTGGAGGAGAAGCTCAGAAAAGGCAGCCCAGATGAAGCTGTAATGCCCGATCTTGCCCATACCCCCCTCCCCCACATTCCCCCTTTTCTGGAGGTTTTGGCCTTCGGGCACAGCCAGATTTGGGATCAACTCGTCCCTGGCTCAACCTCATAAGGACAGACAAGAAGCCTTAAGAGCATAGGGAAGCTCAAGCTCCAACAACCCTCCCCCACAGATTGATCTGAGAGCCTCACTGAGTGAGCTCCAAGGGCAAAGGTTACAACAAACTACAGACAACAATCTTGACAACAGGGCAGGAAGCCCAGCTCCATTTCAGTTTCTACTGTCAGCCAGGGAAGATCAGACTACCTGATCAAAGAGCAGAATTGAGAAGAAGCTCCTTCAGGACAGAACAGCCCAAACTCATAGATCCAGCACAAAATGAGAGGAGTAAGAATACAGGTAACTAGAGTGGGGAAAGAAGGGGGAAATATGAGTAAACAACAGAAAAAGAAAAAAGATAATACACTCAACAATTTCAATCCAGGCAATGAACAAAAAGCAAATGAAACCAAGGAGGATCAACAAACACCAAGCAAAAACACAGTAACTCCAGCAAACTGGACACAGGCTTTGAAAGAGGACAAAATATAATTTAAAAAACAACTGGGAAAAGAACTTTTAAAAAAGCAAAATGAATCATCTGGAAACAGAAAACAGTCTTGAAAGCCAAAATTAATCAGCCCAATAATGAGGAAAAGGAGATAAAATATGAGGCAAAGAAGATGAAAGTAGACCTCCAAGGATGACCAAAAAGTCAGGGATGAAATTCAGTCTTAAAAAAACTAGAATACAAAAACTAGAAGCAAATGACTTCACAAGGCAACAGGAAACTATAAAACAAAATCAAAAGAATGAAAAACATTGAGGAAAATATGAAACACTTCATCCACAAAATGGAAGATTTAGAAAACAGGAGCAAGAGAGACAAATTAAAAATCATTGATCTACTGGAAGATCATGGCAAAAGAAGAAGCCCAGACATCATTCTATAGGAAATTATCCAAGTTTACTGCCTCAACATTCTCGAGCAAGAGGGAAAAGTAGAGATTGAAACAATCCATAGATCACCTCCTGTACTTAATCCCTAACTGACAACACCAAGAAATGGTATAGCCAAATTCAAGAACTATCAAACCAAGGAAAAAATATTACAAGCTACTAAGAAGAAGTCATTCAGATATCATGGAACTAGAGTTAGAATAACACAGGATATGACTGCATCTACACTGAAGAATTGAAAAGCATGGAATATGATATTATGGAAAGCAAGGGAACAAAGTCTACAACCAAGAATCAACTACCCAGCAAAACTGACTATATTATTGGAGGGGAAAGTATGATCATTTAATAAAATAGACTTCCAAGCATTCGTAAAGAAAAGATTAGTCCTGAACAGAAAATTTGATGCCCAAACACAGAACTTAAGAGAATCACCAAAAAAATAATTAAGAAAGGGAAAACAACAACAACAACAAAACTTTTTTAATGGACCCAAGAAATTAAAATTATATATATCTCTAAAGAAATGAGGATATAGGTAACTCTTAAAAACCTGTTATTGTCACCTGGGTAACTAGAAGAATTATACTTAGACAGAACAGTGACAAACTATAGGATGAAATGCAAAGACATAAATATGTATATAGGTATATGTATGAATATATATAACTAGAGGTAAAAAAAGAGGTTAATACTAAGATAAATGGAAAAAGAAACAAAATGGGGTAAATTTATAATTCATAAAGAAGCAAGAGTAGGGGAGAACAACAATACACTGGAAGGCTAAAGAGGATGGAGATAGGAAATACTTAATTCTTACGTGCATTGAGATTGATTCAAAGAGGGAAGAACAATCAAATCCATTGGAGCAGAGAATTGATTCGTGCCTTATTAAGAAGTAGAAGGGTAACAAATGGACTAGTGGGGAGGAAAGCAATACGAGGGAGAGGGTGGGGATACTTTAAAAACACTGTAAAGAAAATAGAGAGGGGGTAGAAAGGGAAGTAAAAGGGTGGGAAATAGAGGGACTGATTAAAAAAAACCTGGTGCAGAAGGAAATAATGAAAGAAGAAAGGGTAGGACTAGGAGTGAAAATCAAAATATTGGGAAATACATAGCTGGTAATAATAACTCTGAATGTGGATGAAATGAACTCACCAATAAAACACAAGCAAATAGCCCAGTTGATTAGAAAGCAAAATACTTTCTTCATATGTTGTCTACAAGAAACACACATGAGAAGGGTAGACACAGAGAGGGTAAAGGTAAGTGGATGAAGCAAAATCTATTGGGTATCAATGGAGAAAAAGAAGTCAGGAGTCTCAATCATGATATATGACAAAGCCAAAGTAAAAATAGATCTAGTTAAAAGAGATAGGGGAGGTAATTACATACTGATAAAAGGCAGCATAGATAATGAGGAAATATCAGTACTCAACATGTATGCACCAAATAGCATAGCATCCAAATTTCTAAAGGAGAAACCAGTGGAGCTCAAGGATGAAATAGGTAGAAAAACTATACTAGTGGGAGATCTGAACATTTCTCAATAAGATCCATATAAATGAAAGCAAAAAACAAATAAGAAAGAGGTAAGAGAAGTGAATGAAATTTTAGAAAAATTAGAGTTAGTAAATATGTGGAGAAAAATAAAAAGGGACAAAAAGGAATACACCTTCTTTTCATGGTACTTTCACAAAGATTGACCATGTATAAGGGCATAAAAATATTGTAAACAAGTGCAAAAGAGCAGAAATAATAAATGCAACCTTCTAAGATCACATGAAAATCATATGAAAATAATAATTGTAAGGGTACATGGAAAGGAAAATCTAAAATTAATTGGAAATTAAATAATAAGATTCTTCAAAATTGGTTAAAGAACAAATCATAAAAACAATAATTTCATTGAAGAAAATGACAACGATGAGACATTCTTTCAACAACTATGGGATGCAGGCAAAGCAGTACTTAGGGGGAAATTTATATCCTTGAGTTCACATATTAACAAATTAGGGAGGGCAGAGGGCAATGAATTGACAATGCAAATTAAAAAACTAGAAAGTAAACAAATTAAAAACCCTCAGATTAAAACTAGAGTTCCTAAAAATTAAAGGAGAAATTAATAATATTGAAAGTCAAAGAACTATTGATTTAATAAATAAGAAAATAAGACCAGAAGCTGGTACTTTGAAGAAACAAATAAAATAGACAAAGTACTGGTCAATCTAATTTAAAAAAGGAAAGAAGAAAATCAAGTTAGCAGTATCCAAGACGAAAAGTGAGACCTCACCTCTAAAGAAGAGGATATTAAGGCAATCATTAAAAAAACTATTATGCCCAATTATATGGTAATATGGCACTAAATAGATAGATGAGTTTGGGTAGGATGGTCATTTTTATTATATTGGCTCGTCCTACCCATGAGCAGTTAATGTTCTTCCAATTGTTCAAGTCTAGTTTTAGTTGTGTGGAAAGTGTTCTGTAGTTGTGTTCATATAGATCCTGTGTTTGTCTCGGGAGATGGATTCCTAAGTATTTTATTTTGTCTAGGGTAATTTTGAATGGGATTTCTCTTTCTAGTTCTTGCTGCTGAGCTGTGTTGGAATTATATAGAAATGCTGATGACTTATGTGGGTTTATATTGTTGTTTTTTTTTTAATATATTTTATTTGATCATTTCCAAGCATTATTCGTTAAAGACATAGATCATTTTCTTTTCCTCCCCCACACCCCCCATAGCCGACGCGTAAGTCCACTGGGCATTAGATGTTTTCTTGATTTGAACCCATTGCTTTGTTGATAGTATTTGCATTAGAGTGTTCATTTAGAGTCTCTCCTCTGTCATGTCCCCTCAACCTCTGTATTCAGGCAGTTGCTTTTTCTCGGTGTTTCCACTCCCATAGTTTATCCTTTGCTTATGAATGGTGTTTTTTTCTCCTGGATCCCTGCAAGTTGTTCAGGGACATTACACCACTACTAATGGAGAAGTCCATTACGTTCGATTATACCAAGGTGTATTAGTCTCTGTGTACAATGTTCTCCTGGTTCTGCTCCTCTCGCTCTGCATCACTTCCTGGAGGTTGTTCCAGTCTCCATGGAACTGCTCCACTTTATTATTCCTTTTAGCACAATAGTACTCCATCACCAACATATACCACATTTTGTTCAGCCATTCCCCAATTGATGGGCATCCCCTCGTTTTCCAGTTTTGGGCCACCACAAAGAGCGCAGCTATGAATATTTTTGTACAAGTCTTTGTGTCCATTATCTCTTTGGGGTACAGACCCAGCAGTGCTATGGCTGGGTCAAAGGGTAGATATTCTTTTGTCGCCCTTTGGGCATAGTTCCAAATTGTGTGGGTTTATTTTGTATCCTGCAACTTTGCTAAAGTTGTTGATTATTTCGATTAGCTTTTTGGTTGAATCTCTAGGATTCTTTAAGTAGACCATCATGTCATCTGCAAAGAGCGATAATTTGGTCTCCTCCTTGCCTATTTTGATGCCTTCAATTTCTTTTTCTTCTAATGTCAAATAATAGAGGTGATAATGGGCATCCTTGTTTCACTCCTGATCTTAATGGGAATGGATTTAGTTTATCCCCATTGCAGATGATATTAGCTGATGGTTTTAGATATATACTGTTTATTATTTTTAGGAATGACCCTTCTATTCCTATGCTTTCTAGTGTTTTTAGTAGGAATGGGTGTTATATTTTATCAAAGGCTTTTTCTGCATCTATTGAGATAATCATGTGGTTCTTGTTGGTTTGCTTCTTGATGTGGTCAATTATGTGGATGGTTTTCCTAATGTTGAACCAGCCCTGCATCCCTGGTATAAATCCTACTTGATCATGGTGGATGACCCTTCTTATCACTTGCTGGAGTCTTTTTGCTAGTATCCTATTTAAGATTTTTGCATCTATATTCATTAGGGAGATTGGTCTATAATTTTCTTTCTCTGTTTTTGGCCTGTCTGGTTTTGGAATCAGTACCATGCTTGTGTCATAAAAGGAGTTTGGTAGAACTCCCTTCTTTGCTTATTATGTCAAATAGTTTATATAGTATTGGGATTAACTGTACTCTGAATGTTTGATAGAATTCAATGGTGAATCCATCAGGCCCTCGGGATTTTTTCTTAGGAAGTTCTTTGATGGCCTGTTGGATTTCTTTTTCTGATATGGGATTATTTAAGAAAACTATTTCTTCTTCTGTTAGTCTAGGCAATTTATATTTTTGTAAATATTCATCCATATCACCTAGGATGGTATATTTATTGCCATATAGTTGGGCAAAGTAGTTTTTAATGATTGCCTTAATTTCCTCTTCATTGGAGGTGAGATTCCCCCTTTTCATCCTTGATGCTGTTAATTTGCCTTTCTTCTTTCCTTTTTTTAATTAGATTAACCAGTACTTTGTCTATTTTGTCTGTTTTTTCAAAGTACCAGCTTCTAGTCTTGTTTATTAGCTTAATAGTTCTGTCACTTTCTATTTTATTAATTTCTCCCTTAATTTTTAGGATCTCTAGTATGGTTTTCTTCTGGGGCTTTTTAATTTGTTCATTCTCAAGCTTTTTGATTTGCATTTCCAATTCCTTGGTCTCTATCCTCCCTAATTTGTTAATATATGCACTCAGGGATGAATTTTCCTCTAAGTACTGCCTTGGCTGCATCCCATAAGGTTTGAAAGGATGTTTCGCCGTTGTCATTTTCTTCAACAAAATTGTTAATTGTTTCTATGATTTCTTCTCTAACTATCCGATTTTGGAGTATCATATTATTTAATTTCCAATTAATTTTTGATTTGGGTCTCCATGTACCCTTGCCGATCAATATTTTAATTGCCTTGTGATCTGAAAAGGCTGCAGTTAATATTTCTGCTTTTCTGCATGTGAGTGCCATGTTTCTATGACTTAGTGTATGATCTATTTTTGTGAATGTGCCATGTGTAGCTGAAAAGAAGGTGTATTCTTTTTTGTCCCTATTTATTTTTCTCCATATGTCTATTAACTCTAATTTTTCTAAGATTTCATTCACCTCTTTTACCTGTTTCTTGTTTATTTTTTGGTTTGATTTATCTAAATTTGATAGTGGTTGGTTCAAGTCTCCCACTAATATGTTTTATTGTCTATTTCCTCCTTCAATTCTCCTAGTTTCTCCATTAAAAATTTGGATGCTATACCATTTGGTGCATACATGTTGATTAGTGATATTTCCTCATTGTCTATACTCCCTTTTAGCAGAATATATTTACCTTCCCTATCCCTTTTGATCAGGTCTATTTGTGCTTTGGCTTTGTCAGATATCATGATTGCAACTCCTGCCTTCTTTCTATCAGTTGAGGCCCAAAAGGTCTTACTCCAACCTTTAATTCTAACCTTGTGAGTGTCAACCCATCTCATATGTGTTTCTTGAAGACAACAAATGGTAGGGTTTGGGGTTCTAATCCAATCTGCTATTTGTCTACGTTTTATGGGTGAGTTCATCCCATTCATGTTCAAAGTCATGATTGTCATTTGTGGATTTGCTGGCATTTTGATATCTTCCCCTAGTTCTGACCTTTATTCTTTAGCTTTCTCCTTTTGAACCAGTGATTTACTTTAGGTCAGTCCCCCTAGTCCCCTCCCTTGAGATGCTTCCCTTTCTAGCCCCTCCCTTTTTATGCTCCCTTCCCCTCTCCCCTCTCCTTCCCTCCCTTTTTGTACTCCCTCCACTCTCCCCCTGCTTAATTTTCCTTTCTTTCTTGCCCTAATGGATAAGATAGAATTCAGGATCCCACTGGATCTAGATGTTCTTCCCTCTCAGATTTGATTTCACTGAGAGTAAGGTTTAAGTAATTCCACTTCACGTTCTCTTCCTCTCCTCATATGAGAGTTCTTCCCCTCCCCTTCCCATGTGTATCTTTATATGGGAAAGATTATTCTATTGATTCCCGCCCTATTTCTTGAAGTTATTCTTAGTATTATCGCGGTTCCCCTCTCCCTTTTCCTTTCTTTGCCCCCACATTCCCCAAATCTTCTTAATTCCCCAATCTTTCCCTATGCATGTTTCTTCTAACTACTCTTATGATGATACAATTTATGAGAGTTACACAAAACATTTCTCCCTCATATTAATATATATAATTTGAAGTAAATGTAGTCCTTATAGAAGAGAGTTTGACTTAAAGAAAAAGATAAGATTTATCTCCTTTTCCCTTTCTTTCATATTTACCTTTTCATGTTTCTCTTGCTTTCTGTGGTTGGATATCGAACTTTCCACAGAGCTCTGGTCTTTTCTTAGCAAATGCTTGGAAATCTTCTATTTTGTTGAATGCCCATACTTTCCCCTGGAAGGATATAGTCAGTTTTGCTGGGTAGTTGATTCTTGGTTGGAGACCCAGCTCTCTTGCCTTTCTAAATATCGTGTTCCATGCTTTGCGGTCTCTTAGTGTGTTAGCCGCTAAGTCATGTGTGATCCTTATGGGAGCCCCCTTATATCTGAAGCTCTTCTTCTTGGCTTCTTGTAGGATTTTCTCCATTTACGTGGAAGCTCTTGAATTTGGCAATTACATTCCTAGGGGTTGTCTTTTGGGGATTTAGTATAGAAGGTGTTCTATGAATCCTTTCTATTTCTATTTTGCCCCCTTGCTCCAGAACGTGAGGGCAATTTTCTTTTATAATCTCCTGTAGAATTATATCGAGTTTATTGTTTATCTCTGGTTTTTCTGGGAGACCGATAATTCGGAGATTTTCTCTTCTCCCTCTGTTTTCCAGATCTGTGACCTTCTCAGTGAGATATTTTATGTTTTCTTCTAATTCATTAATTTTTTCGGTTTGCTTTTTTGATTCTTGCTGTTTTATCATCTCGCTTTCTTCGAGGAGCTTAATTCTGGTCGTTAGGGACTGGTTTTGCTTTTCAGCCTTGTCTGCCCTTCTATTGGATGCTTCGAGTTCTTTTTCCAATTGAGCATTCTTATCTGTCAGACAGCTGATCTCTTTCTCCCATTTTTCTTTCAAGGTTTCCATCTTTTGGATAAGTTCCAGTTTGAGATCTTCCAGAGCTTGTTGATAGTTTCCATTTTGGGAGGCGTGTTCTGAATTTTTTTGGATTTCCTCCTCATTCTCCTCTTTTCCTTGGGTACTTCCACCATAAAAGTGTTCAATAGTCACTTTTTTCCCTTTCTTCCTGGAGGCTTGATTTTGGGCCATGTGAGCCATCCCTTTGGTGGTTTTATTCCCCTTTCCTTTTTGGTCTGGGATCTGGGTTATATGGGTGGTTTTTCTGTGAATTTAGGTTGCTTCAGACTAGTTCTTCCCAGCCTCCGAGGTTTCTTAGAGCGCTGGGTCCCTGATCACAGCCACACTGCCCAGGTGTTCAGCTGCGCCCAGATAATCAGCGCATGGTCCACCCCTGGTGTTTAGCTCCGCGGAGATGTTCAGCGCAGCCGCCCCAAGTACAGCTCCGCTGAAGCGCTGGATTCTCCAGTGAAACCGCCCTGAGGCGTTTTTTCCTGGCAGTCCCCAGATCCCAAGGACCCTGGAGTCCCCCCCCCCCCCTCCAGACAGAGACGTTCCCCACTCACTCGCTGTCCTGGTGAGCTCTCAGGTAGCTCACTCTGGTTTAGTGGGGGAGGTGGGGTGGGGAAAGGGTGGCTCAGTTCACTTTTCTGTGCAAGCTTTTCCTCCTTATTATAGTGTGGAAATGTTCAAGCCCCACGTACCTTCGCCTCTGTGGAGTACTGGGAGTACTGGGGTATCCTTCTGTTCCTCCAAAGGTGATTTTTATGCTCCTGTGATGTAATCTATTTCGTTCGGTGCCGGGGAGAGGAAGCATGTGGCGTCTAGATTGCAGCCATGATTACCCGTAAGTCCCCATAAAACAATCTTTACAACTTTTATGTGTATTCTTTCCTTACCAGAATATAAGTTCCTTGATATCAGAAGCTGTCTTTTTGTTTTCATTTGTATTCCCAGTATTTTGGCATAAGGTTTGATATACAGCAAGAGCTAACTAAATGGTTTTAGATTTGATCTGATCTAACACAACAAAGGTAATTTCCCTTACAATTTTACTGTCTCTACTTCTATATTTCTATTTTATTATCTATCTAAAATCAAGAATTGCATGAACATGTTAGCATCAAATAATGTGAAGAAGCTACTATTTTAAAAGACTGAAATAGGAAATACTCTACAGGTCCTACCTAGCTACAAAATCTGGAAAAAGATGTAGCAGTACTTTAGGGATCTCTGCAATGTATGAAAATAATTCTAAAAGAATAGAAAATAAATTTGTATAAGCTGTTTCCATAAAGAATCAAGACACTTCAAAGAGACATCCTTCAGTAAGTCTAAAAACAGAACAAAATCTATCATATGACAGAGTTAAGATAAACATGTATATGTGTATACATACATACATAGAGACACAGACAGAAAGATGTTTATATATGTATATAGAGCTTTGTAGCTTGGGATAAAGAGCTAGCTGAGGAATATGGATTCAAGTTCTTATTTTGACATATATTAGCGATCAACTCAAACAAGTTAACTTAATAGTTCTCCAAATATTTTTCTAAGGTTATAAATTTAAAAGGGCATTAATCTTTATCTTAAGAGGGAGGATTTAATTAGGAGGAATTACCCATACTGATGAAATAACATCTAGAATCCATCTTGTTACTTTCAAAATTTTAAAGTAGTGGTTAAAATAAAACTGACATTGAAGGAGAGGAATGGCTTTGATTTTTTAATAAAGTTCAATGGTATCCACCTTAAAAAAAAAACACCAAGTTAAAAACATTGCAAACAAAATCTTAAAATGAAAGATTTTTAGCTGAAAAAAGATCTCTACAGACAATAGACGAAATACTAAGACAAAATGTGGCCCCTGTAAAAAACAGACTCGAATTCAGGACTTCAGTCCCCAGAATTCCTTGCTCCACTTCCCCAGAATGCTTTGTAATATCACTGAATTCTCACCTGGGCTGAGAGCGAGATGGGGTATTTAAACCTGGTTGTGAATAGGCTCCGCCTCTTTTGGACTTCCGTTTTGGAGCAGACGCAGCTCTTTTCATAATGTAGGTGAGGTTGTCTAGGCCCCTGGGCCTAGACACATGCTTTCTTATGCTGTATTTTCTTTTAATTCTTAATCTTTAATAAACCTCATAAAAATATAATACTCCTTGCAGAGAGAAACTAATTTCTACCTGCCTCAGCTTCCCCCTAAATTTTTATCTTTACACCCTCCCATTGGGAACTTAATATTAAGGAAAAGATAATAAAAGATCTGCAAAGTAAGAGTATATAATGGATAAATTATTACCCATTTTTCTTCCGTTGTATGGCACTGAAATTTGTCAAGGTAATCTTGAGGGTAAGGTCAGATGGACTGGGAATTGTGTGTTGGGATACCTTGGAACCCTTCCACTCTGACTCCTGCTATCCTAACAATTTTAGAGAACCACAAAATCCATAGTACTAAGGATCAATAACAGTGGTCTAATTTTTTAAAATATTCAATAAATGAATAGTAATAAGATGCAATGAAAACATAAATGAAGTACCACATTATATTTATGAATGAGTTAATAACCTTTTGTTATATACTACAAAGTAATAAAGAAAGGTGGCAGAAGTTAAAACATCAAGTGTTTAAGAGAAAAGGAGAATAGAATTATTTTTATTTTCAGTCTTGAGTAATTAAGAAATAATTATCTGGCATGCGTTACATAGTATTATCACATAGATCTCAAAATAGGGCATCTAAGTGGCACAGTAGAGTACTAAGTCTGGAGGCAAGAAGACTCATCTTCCCGAGTTCAAATTTGGTCTTAGATACAATGTGACCCTGGGCAAGTCACTTAATCCTGTTTGCCTCAGTTCCCTCATCTGAACGATAAGTTGGAGAAGGAAATGACAAACCACTCCAGTATTTTTGCCAAGAAAACGTCAAATGTGATTGTGAAGAGAACATGACTGAAACAACTAAACAATAAAAACATACCTTATAAATATTTGTGTCAAATGTAAAAAATACTTTGCGACATTTAATTTGACTCTAGAATGATTTAAAATATTAACAGGATTACTGATCCTTGAAGGAACTTTGAAATAGCATTTGCTTGACTTTTCAAATAAATGAATGTTTAAACTTGTGTAAAGCAGTCTATATGATCATAAGTATTATAGGTGTTTAGAAAAAAAAAGACAAATGTAATTCTAATGACAAGGTCTATATCACTGACAAATAGAAAAAAGATCCTTTTGTCCTACACTTTTCTCTTGCAGAACTCTTTTCTGGCCTCATGAACTCTATCCTTATCTTAAACTTTCAGAGACCACCCAGGATTCCAGTTTTTTAAAAAGTTAAACAAAGCTTACATTACTCTGCATCAGCGCCAAAACACAATACTGATTCTGAGACAAAACATAAGGTCATTAAAAAAAGAAGCCTAATTAAATTCTGATTAAGTTTTCATGAATAACTACTTATGGTATAAGTCCTTCAATGAAATCTGGATTCTTAAAAGATGGGTCTTCAAAAATGTTGGGTTTCTTTTCCAACAAAATGCACTGAACAAACTGTGGTATATGATGGAAAACAATTGTACTATAGGGAATGACTAACTGCTTGATTTCTATATGAACTGATAAGACCTCCATGAACTGATAGAGTGAAATGAGCAGAACTAGGAGAGCACTGAACTCTGGAAGTGAAACACTATGGGAGGATCAAATAGACTCTGCTACTGATAGCAATTCAATGATGAAGAACAATCCCATGGAACTTATAATAAAGAATGCTATCCACATGTAGAGAAAGAACTTTGGGAGAAGAAATGCATATGATTTATAACCTGGTTATATGGGAATGTGATTTGGGATTATGGTTTTTAAAAGATTACTCCACTACAAATATGAATAATCTGAAAGTAGATTTTGAATAATAAGGCATGTATAAATCAGTAGAATTGCTTGTCAGCTCCAGGAGGGGAGAGAAAAAAGGAGAAAATATAAATCATATAACCATGGAAAAATATTCTAATAAAATAACAAAATGAAATAAATAAAATTCCTACATTTTCCTCTTACTATATAGCTTTTTCTAGCCAGACACACATACAACAAAATTATTCCTATCACAGTGTCTTAAACTAAGGAAAGACAAAGCAGAGAAAAGAAAATTATAAAAAATATTCCTAATAAATCTAGATATAAAAATTTCAAGTAAAATACTAGTAAAACAGTTACATATCAAAAAGAATATTAGTTATTAGCAGGTTGGAACTTATATCAGGAAGAGAGGATTGATTCAACATAAGGAAAGCTATAAACATAAAATACCATAATAGTAACAAAACTGATTTTTAAAAATACATGATTATATTAAAAGATGTTAACCACATTTTTTACAAAATCTAATACACATATGTATTAATAACACTAAGAAACACAGGAACAGAATATTTTCCTTAATATGTTAAGTACCTAAATTAAGAACAAATATTATATGTAATGGAGAAAGGTTGAAAATATTTCTAATGAGATGAGGGATAAAACAAGTATAACCCTCATCACCATTATTATTTTACATAATGCTAGAAATGTGCTATAACCAAAAGAAAAAAGAAAAATAGATAAACATATACAAAGAGGTCTTTTTTAGGCAATATAATGACCTATTCATAACATATTAAGGAGTCAACTTAAGAATTAATTGCAGCAAAGTTTCAAGACACAATAAATTCATGTTACAGCATTTCCATATATTATCAGAAAAACTCAGAAGGGGAAATAGAAAGAGAAGTTTCATTAAAAATAATTATAAAATGTATTAAATAATTGAAAATGTAATAAGACACAAAGGAAGATTATATGAATAAAACTATAAAACACTCTTCATGGAAATACTTAAACAATGGGAGAAATATCATTGCTCATGGGTAGGATTTGCCAACATAAAAATATTATCTACTACATTAACTGATTTTTTCAGTGCTAAGTCAATCATACCTACAAATTATTCTTTTATAAAAATTAGTACAAATGATGATGAAATTCATCTGGAGGAATAAGATTATGAACATAAAGAGAAGTAATGAAAGAGGGCATAGCAATATATAACTCAAACTGTAATACACATAATATAATCATCAAAGCTATTTGAAAATAGTTTAAAAGGGAAAATTAGTGGAATAGATTAAATATAAAACATAGAGAAGAAAACATGCAAAATATTACAATATGAGAAAAAACAATCTGTAGCTATTGAGGTAAGAATTATTTGACAAAAATTATTGGGAAAATTGAAAAAGAGTCTGGCAGAAATTAGTTAAAGGCTAAAACCATACAGTGTATTCCAAGACAGACCCAAAATGAATCAGAATTATTTTTTGCAAAAATAAAACTATGCCCATTAAAATTAGAAAGAAACAAGTGTCTAATAAAATATCTTACTGGCATATTTCTCTAATAACAAAACGTCTTATACTGTGTGTGTGTATCTGATTAAAAATATTAGAACAAGATTCCTTCCCCAATAAATATGTGGTTAAAGGAGAACAAGCAGTTTTCTAAAGAAGAAATCTGATAAATGATATGAATTAGAGCAATGTATATTAAAATATATATTATTGTTTCAACTCATATTTATCCGCTTTACCAGGTAACAAAAACAGAAAATGGTGAACAATAAAAGGACTATAGAAAAACAGGTATGCTAATACACTGGCTATGGATCTTTAAATTGTTTCAGCTGTTCTGGAAATTAACTTTTCTATCTCCCCACCCTTTTACTACCACCCCTTTTCAAAAAAAAAAAAAAGAAATCCAAACAAAATAAGCACTACACTTGTTCATTCACTTTGAACCAAGTATTAACAATATTTAGGCCTATAACACAAAGAGAATAAAGAAAAAGGACTCATGCAAAAATATGTATGGCAACTTTCTTTGAGGTAGCAAACAATGAAAAATAAGGGACTCCGTTTTTAAAATAAGCTGTGGTATATGAATATAATGAAATATGTGTTAAACAGAAATAACAAAATGGGCTCTTTCAGAAAAGCCTGAGAAAACTTTTAAGAACTAATGTAGAAGTTAATAAAATCATTACAATAATTTATGTTTTGACAATATTATTTTTTAAATTGGAAAGAACTGATAATTCTGGTTCCACAGTTTGAATCTGAACCATGCTACCTACTTTCTGACAGAGATAAAGGTCTCAAGAGGCAAAATGAGATATTTTCATTTTGTCCCTTATGAAAGGTAGACAGACTAAATATTTCAGGCATAGATAATGGTACAGGAGTAAAGGCACAGAAGTGAGAAAGGCTTAGAAAAATAAGACATAAAGCTAAAGCAAACTGCAAAGTAGATAGAATATAGTATATTTTGTGGATCTAGGCATATTAGTAAGTATGGGGGATATATTAAATTTTTTTCAAATGAAACAGTTACTGTGCAAACAGAACTCAGACAAGGTAGTATGCATCTACATGTGTAAATATATGTTTAACATGTTAAAAATAAAAGTCGTTTTGAGAGAAAGTACTAGCAGCTGGGAGGATTGGTAAAAGTGTTGCTGAAAATGAGCTTTGAAAGAAGGAAGTCATTCTGAGAAGTACAGATGAAGACCTAGTGCATTTCAGATATGAGAGACCAATGAAAAATACTGGGTAGAGGAGACAGGGTGCTAAATGAGCCAAAGTAAGAAGATCAGACTAATTGGACAATAAATAAGGCAAAAAAGGTTTCTTTGGAGTCAGGAAGAGAAGGGTTTTAAATGTCAAAGGATAATTTGTAACATATGATTCAGGTAATATGAGGTTGATGAAGGTGGATGGTGAAGTAGGATAATTCCAAATTACTCTTCAGAATGGCTTAAATATTTTGTACTCCATGATAAGTTGAACATTATGAAGGTCCTGCATTTTTATGCTGCTACATATATTTATTTGACTATTAGAAGCACTTTCATCATACTAACAGGTAACCTAATGAATGGTATTGTCAGAACCTGATTTGCCAATGTTTAAGGGTTCTTGATAACATTTTACAAGTACCGCAGTAGTCGCAATGAACTCAAAATCCTCAGTATACATCAACCTGTCTGGTGTTTCTCTACTTTTGGCCTAAGTTTTGCCATCAAAGCATGGAGGAAAACTTGTATTTTTCAAGGGGCATTTTTATTATTATCATTTTGTTATTTTCATACTGTTCAAAAGAGCTGAAGTAGAAAATCCTGGGAAAAAGTCACTCTTATTATCTTCTTTTATACTCAATCATTTGCATACCATTGAACAAGTGGACAAAATCACTGACTTCCATAGATGTTATGATTATTATTTTTCAGTCATGTCGAACTCTTTGTGATCCCATTTGGTATTTTCTTGGCAAAGATACTGCAATGGTTTCCCATTTCCTTCTCCAGCTTATTTTGCAAATGAGGAAGTGAGGCAAACAGAATTAAATGACTTGCCCAGGGTCACATGGCTAGTGTCTGAGTCCAGATTTGACCTCAGGAGGATGAGTCTCCCTGACTTCAGTTCTAGTACTCTAATTGACAGTACCACCCAGCTGCCCGACTTTACTTGTAGATATATAAACGAATTAGAAAGCAAGATCTACAAGCTCAGTGAAAGTGCCATTAGAAAAACACCAGAATCCAACAGGATGATTTGGTACTTCATCAGGTTCACATGTAATTTTTATTTCTTTTGTTAGACCTCGATATTTTTGAAGGCTTTTTATTTCATTTAGCTTAGAGATTATAACTATTGGCAAGGCAACATCTATTAAAAACGTTGCTCCTAACAATACATGTAAAACCCAGTGGAATTGCTCCTTGGCTCTGGAAGGGGGGAATGAGGAGAGAAGGGGAGAAGGGAAAGTACATGAATCATGAAACCATGGAAAAACATTCTAAATTAATTAATTAAATTTAAAAAAACAATAACAACATTGTTCTTAGGTTTTTAAGGATCAGGTTTTTATTTTGGAGACTGTGGAAAACAATTCTGTTTACCCTTTGGTACTAGTACAGTGAACTTGTTGAGATTTCAGGGATACTTTGGGGTTTTATTTATCTGTAGGTCCATACTGGGTAGTAAAATTTCTGATGTTTAATTCTAACAACCATATTATTCTAAACATCAAATTATAACTTGCTAGGCAGGAGTTTTGTTTGTTTTTTTTTGTTTTTTTTTTGTTTTTTTTTACGGAATTCAGTGAGATTTGTTCCTTGAAAAATCTTCATGGACCACAAAATCCAGCTACTTTTAAAAGTCTAGTCCTAAAATTTCTGATTTTGATAATTTGGCTCTGAATCATATCTTAAACCTCTCAATTTTTATATAGTATTACAACTATAATAAGTGCTTCTTAAATTAGCTGAATTCAGGTAGAGACTATCCATGTAGGATCTTTAAATTTTGCTATTAGATTTAAACATAGGTTCTAAGTTGACATAAAAGACTTTCGATTACATTTGACAATCCAATGTCATGTCCCTGTTATAAGATAATTATTGTTCTGTGAGGCAATGGCCACTTTTCCCTAAAAGATTTCAAAAAATTTTAGACTTACTTATCACACACCCTAAGAATGTCTTGTAATTCTCTTCTTCATGGGCAGTTGGGTGGTACAGTGGATAAAATAACTAAACTGGAGTTAAAAAGACCCAAGTTCAAATTCAGCCACGGACACTTAATAGCTGTGACAATGGACAAATCATTTAAACTATCTTCTTGAGATCCCTCAACTGTGAAAAGAGAATCATAATAGGGTTTGTGAGAATCAAATGAGATAATATTTGAAGAGCATCTACCAAAGTGCCTGGCTCATAACAGTTGTTTAAAAAATATTTGATCCCTTGATCTCTTCCCAGCCCCTTTGTCCTCTTTTTTTAGAGAAGAATCAATCCTTCTTCAATGGTCTGTTGATATACTGAATGAGATTTCTTTGGGTTCATTTACCTTTTTTACTTGGAAATTTTATTTACTTTCTATTTAGGAAAGATAATTACAGATTAAAGGGTTGGCAAAATGACAATGGAACTAAACTGTCTTTAAAAATGCCAAGTATTATATATTTTTGATAATATTGTTTATGATGCATTTTCCGGAGAATTCAGTTTTTAATAAAGACATTGAATACTATGATGTTCTCAATATATTTAGTATATTTTCCATAATTTTAGGTTACAAACATACCATGAATGTGGACTTGGGTCAAAAGTTTTTGTGATAATCAACAAAGGCAGGGCAAATGTTATAATATTTCTGAGAACCTTACTCAATAATTACTAAATCAATAATCAATTGCTTTTAAATCTTGGATATTTTCTGGTATGTCTTTTTTTTGCTCCTCAGCTGATAATTTTTTTTAATATTTAGAGATTTTAGGACTTTTATGATAGAAATTGTAAATGCTTTGTATGAAATGCATAACCACATAACTGGTGACTATTTAGAAGGATCCCTTGTTTTCTCATTTTTTGGCATTAGACCTCTGATGACTTCTGATGTTTAATAGATTTCTGTGTGAGGAAGCTGGCAAAGTACATCGCTAATAATATAATTCAGGAATCAATATAAGGCATTTGAGCTAATAGAGATCTCTTTTCCAGTTTTACAGAATATAGTTTCTTACCTATATCCCACTAGACCTATAACACATTATCACCTTTAAAATATAACCGATGGAGGAATGTTACTTAAGATTTTATGTTCTATCAAAGATATAAGCTCCTTTCCTGAGAAGTACTGAGTCCATTCTTTATACACCTGCCTGAATAAGCTTCCTAAGGCACTACTCTGATCACAGAGTTTCCCTACTTAAACAAAAACAAAAGCAAACTTCAATGGGGTCCTACTTTCTAAGGAATAAACTTTAACTCAAAGTCCTTTCAAAATAACTACTATGTACCTTTCCAGAATTGTATCTTAGTATTCAACAGTAGGCTAACTGATAGGGTCACAAAAAGAAACAGAATTCAGCTTCAGGAAGCATGGTCTTTGTGTGAAATTCCATGTGAATTTAAGTAAGGAGGAAAAACCTAATAATTTGCTCTCACAGAAAGGATGGATATAATATGCATTATCCACATATATAAACATCTGTATGCTAATTAATATGATTGCATAAAGAGTTTCTTGTTTATGACATTATTGGGAAGAAATATATTTTATTCATAATATTTTAAAAACGTAACTGTTAGGACAGTGGTGTCAAACTCAAATAAAACAAGGGCCACTAAACTGTGTTGGCTACCTAATATGTTCTCTTGTATTTTAATTTTGTTAAATATTTCCCAATTATATTTTAATCTTGTTCTATCACACTCAAGAATATTGGTCCTTCATGTCTAAAAACTCTGGTGTAAGGGATTTCCTAATGATCATCAAAAACAATAACTTAATTAAAATTCATAATGAGAGATTCAGTTGAAATATTCAAATTTATGCCTTCTATTATTGTCTATAAAATTCAGAAAAGAAAAAATCAGTTTGATAAGAGTAAAAAGAGCACTGAACTTCTTAAAGGACATGAATTCAAAGCTTGCCTATCTAAAATTATTATCTATGAAACCTTAGACAAGTCAGTTAACCACTCTAGGCCTCAGTTTCCACATCTATAAAATGAGAAGTTTGGACTAGATCTCAACTCCAGATGTGCTCCTATGAGTCTAAAAATTATTATAAGGTGATGCTATTATAGAATACTTCGTAGAGAAGATGACAGAGAAGAGAAATGAGAAAATTTTAAGACCAGCATGAGTAAATGCACAGTGTAAAAAACTGAGTGCTATATATATATATATATATATATAGGAGATAGAAAAGAAGTGGTTCCAAGAGGAAGGGAGGGTTGGAAAACAGGATGACCAGGTAAGGAGAATAGATTTGACTGAAACCTAGGGTTTTGACATGAGGATTTAAAATTTTATGCAATAAGCATTAGGGAAGCACTTTAGATTCTTAATCAGGGTTATGACATGCCAAAATTGTTGTTTCAAGAAAATTAATGTTATGTAATGCATACAAAACAATGTAATATATCACCACAGACTGCTGAGAAAAAACTGTAGTTGATGAAAACTAGTCTCAGATTATAATCACCAACTGATATTTACTAACAAGTGTTCTCTAGGTGAATTACACTACACTAGTTGCTAGCAAAGACAAAGCTGACTTTTTTATAAGAACTCATAACAGATACAGCAACATTACATTTTCCAGACGTAGGCAAATAGTGGCAAAGTAAATGCAATATGGCATGAAACCTTGCAGACTGACAATAGATGTACTATCAAAGGTTTCTCTCACAGCTATACACCATTGTTGCACCATCTTTGTATATGAATTTTAATGTAAATGCACAAAATATTTCTCACCTGAAGCAACAACCGTGCTTGCCCATAATGTATTTTCTATGCTGAGACTTTCATGAATGGGTGGATCACTATCTTCCTGTTAAAAAAAAATGTCAAATAAGTGATTTTATGCTAGAGGAATAGATAATGTGCCATGGACATGGCCATTAAATGAAATAAAATATGAACAAATTTTCAAATCAGTACAATCTAAGACAAGGAAAATTTTGTAAGATAAAATTCTCAAGGATGAAAGAAAAAAGAATATGGAAAATGTTTTTTTTAATTCTGATTAAAAATAAACTTCATAAAAGTTACAATAGTGTTATAATAATATAGGTTTTATAAAAGATAATACATTGAAAAGGAATTTCTAAAGAATTCATTTGGCTAAATTACATCCTCTGAAAACCATATGAAATCCCAGCACAGATAAAATTACTCAGAAGGCATTCATTCAAACATTTCATTAGCAACCACTAGGTACAAAGTTCAGTCATTTATACACATTTTTATGAATATAGGCAGATATAAATGTGTCTCAAAATAAGAATACATGGGAGAAAAGTCCTTTTACAAGTATTATCAGGAAATTATAGATCTATAATTAAAATTTTATGTATCATTGAAGATATTACTTCTATTATGCTAATATTTAAAATTTTAATTTAATAAATATAACTTATATTTTACTCACACTTTTTCATAAGAATATTCAGAAATGATCAGAATATACAGAAGCAGTATAGAATAGTGCCTAGAGTCAAGCTGCTAGGAGAAGGGCTTAATCTCTTTAAATGTCTTCATCAATTCTATATGAGCAAAAATTTCAGAGCAGTTGAATTTCCTCATTAGTAATTCCCTATAGCAATATGATTACAGATCCACACTAAAATAGGTATCTGTGTGTAAATGAACATATATATGTATATATATATATAAATAAAACAAATATAACGTCAACATGGTCTAAGGAAATATTATTTACAAGTAAAGCTTTCTTCCTTGGAAACTGACATAATTATTCCTACCACTAAGTTTATCAAACTAGTTAGTTAGTCTTTAATTCAAGGGGTACTTAGGCAAGATGGTCCACATGACCCCCCTTTCTTAACCTTAGCACCAGTCAGTAGATAAATCCAAAATTTATTTCTATTTTACTTTCTAGATCTATAAATCCTGAAAAAAATAACCTTCAATTTGACTTATTCTTGTTGAAGGCACTATATTGTTTAAAAACATATGCACTCACTTAATTATCTATACTTAGATATTCATTGTTAGAAATGATAGTAGGAATTACTTCATTGTTTATATTTGTATTTTCTTTGCCTGTTATATAGATCTTAGCTAATAAATTCTTGATTAATAGAAATGATATTTTGGTATCCAAGGGAAAAGTATTTGATTTGGAGTCAGAAAACATGGGCTCAAAACTACAAATGGAAAGAGTACTAGAGGGTCTCTGAAAGCCTCCCCAGCTCCAGATCTATGACCATGAATGACTATATAAAACTCCAAAGATCTTTTTTGATCTAAGTCAATAAATGTATTTTTGAGAAATTTACTATGAAATAATATTAAACTAGCTCACTGAATATTTTTCAGAATGTATTATTTACCTATTTTCAAATCTTGAATAAAATGGTATGTTATGCAGTGTTCATAATAAATATTTTACAAAAGACAAATGTGAAACAAAATGCAAGTGTTGCACCAACACTAGCTGCAAAGGATGAAGAAGAGATAGTCAAAAATAAACTTAATATGAACCTACAAATTAAATCAATATGAACTTTGATATTTGGCACATTTAAAACAAAGACAGGAATAAGTTTTGGAACACTCAGTATATCAAAAAACATGTATATCAAGAAAGAATAAGCCAAAGATGTAATCAACACAATTTATATCATGAATGCTCTCTTCATGAAAAGTCAGTAAGCATTGGACATAAGTTACAAATTATATCACAAAAATTAAAATGATTTTATTTTAATGAATACAAAAATAATCATTATTGATGTGGGAGCCATGGTGGAATCAGCTAATGAAATACTTGTTAGAACAAAGAGAGCAACAGAAGAAAAAAATGAGAAAAAATATGTGACTTAATTCTACAAATTACCAATAATGAGATGTGGGGTTTTCCTTAATGGACTTCCCTGACCAGCAGGGTCCCACAAGGGAAGGGGCTCACCTTTGTGATGGGACCGGAGGAGAGGTAGGAACAGAGAACCAGGGTGGAAATGAAAGACAGGGACAAGTCAGTGTTTGAATAGGGCAGGCAATCCCTATGATACTCCCTTTGATAGGAAAGTATGAGTACAAAGGAACACGAGGTAGAGGAGGAGATCAAGATAGGGAATGCAGGCAGAGATGGTTACAGCCTCGGGGAAGGAGAAGGTTAAGAGGAGAGAGACAGTCATTGAGGAGCCCAGTGGAGCTCCATGAAAGGGGAGAAAAGCCAAGAGGAAGTTCATGGGTTTGCCTCTGAATTTATTCCTGTCCTGCTTGGGCGGTACTCCGAAGCATGTAGTAACCACATCACAAAGTATAGACAATTAAGATTGGGTGGCAAGGTAGAGGGAACACCTTTGGGCGTGTAGATTGCAAACCCGCTTTCCTGGGGAATTGAGCATGTTAATGAGTTTGTCTTAGCCAAGGGCCGTATGGCCAGTTCAAGGTTACATTCACAAACCTCATTGGTATAACCTTATGCTTGGAGACACGGTAACCATACAGTCATTTATATTTCATAGATGTGAATATGCTTGGGATGCTACATATCCCCCCCTTTTATTGTTTTTTTATAAAATGAAAGGTGGTTGATATAGAAATGTGACTAAAATTTAAAATATAAAAATCATGTAGCATCACCAATTGATGCTTCAAGTGATTAAAAATAGATATTCAAAATATATTGCCAAAGCCTTGGCTGAAAAAAGTAAGTGTGATTATCAACAATAATAAAATCTTCCTCTTTGCTCATAAAGATTATTGCAAAGATAAAATGTGTTCTTAATACTAAACAATCAAAATCAAAGATAAAAATTTTCATAAATGATAAAAATGACAAAAGTAATGAGAAAATAGTTTTCACTCTGATTATCCTGAATTATTGAGGTAGTGGTCCCATAGAACATAGGATAGGTGCATTAGATGATCACCCACACACAGTTAGGATTATAAGAAGTTGCCAGAGCTTTTGTAGCAAGATAAACGATGACTGTATCTGGATATGAAGGGGAATTTCCTTTTTCTCCTTTGTACTGATTATGCATTTTAGGGATATACCCGCCTAGATGCCTGCCACATGGCAATATGGTTGGACTTTGATACCTGAGCCACCTGTGAATGAGGGTGTCAAGAACCGTGTCCCAATACCTCCAACCTTAGCAGCCCACATATATCCATCTCTTATGGAATATATGCCTGTGTGTGTGGCTTTGGCTATCTGGCCCATTGAGGTGTCCTCTGCCTTCCCTTTTTATGCAATCAGTGATGGTTTCCCAGTATAGTCACCTGCAACTTTAACAAATGCTGTCACGTTCTTGTAATCTGATACTGTTAGGTACATATTAAGAGAAATATTTGCACCTTCATTGCTCAGGATTAGAGTGTTAAAAGTACTTGAAATATTTCAAAATATAAGAGAAAAATGAAAACAACATAGTATAATCAAAATATTCAGAGAAAATAGTGAGAGCATCAAATCAAAATTGCTCAATAGGATTAAAATGATATAAAAATGTTCTTAAAAATACTTTCTGTCTTATCCCCCCCTTTTTTTTGAATACCATACCAAGTATATTAGCATCTTTTACATTTTTCAGACAGTAGTGCAAACATTAATACAAATATCAATTTTGCCATAAATATAACATTTTGATTTGTTGAAGACATAACAAGAACGAAGCTGTTGAAGTGACATTGTACATTCTGGCTGCATATTTCTTATATGAGCCTTATTTAAATCTCTGCTAAAAATGAACTAATCAACATAATAACCAAGAATATAACATAACCAATGTTTGCAAAATTCATTCCACCAAACCAATGTTTGGACTGATAGAAGCTTGAGTTGCTTTCTATGTAGAAGCAATTTCTACAGTTACTTGATCATACTGAGTTTGATGTAACTTACTTTTCCTAGTTGTAAATGAATAATATTCAATGTGCTTTTTCTACAAGCTTATTAGTGCCAAATTTTTTCCTATTTTCAATACATACTTCAAAAAAGAGAAACTTAGTGTATACTTTGCCCTTGCTCCATGTACATGTGTAATAACCTATTCCATCTAGGAGGTTCAACAACTGCGCGTCCACAGAAATTGTCCAACCTAGTCTTTACTTTCATGTACCAGAATGTCTTCCAGTACTTGAAGTGGAAGTTAATATACCCCGAATCCAGCAGCCGTCTGAATTCTGGGACTGGTGTTAGAGAGCAAGAAAGAGTTTCCATAAAGATGGGGTTTCAGGAGTAGTGATCAACAATGATGTTATCATTTAACTACAGCAGTGGCAGTTGGCACCTAATGTCTACATAGATTTTGTCAGGAATATAACCTACACATAGATGTAGATGATCAATTTTCAATAACATTGGTTCCTAATTAAAAATTTCTAAAGTGCATTTTGCCTGATATCTATATATTCACAAACCTCATTGGTATAACCTTATGCTTGGAGACACGGTAACCATACAGTCATTTATATTTCATAGATGTGAATATGCTTGGGATGCTACATGAGATAAGTTTGGATAGCAGAAATGATATTAACATAAATGTTACACAAAAGTTGATCTATGTAAACTAATTGCCACAAGAAGGGAACCAACTAAAAAGCTTACCTTAGTTAGCAAACACTTGACTAATTTGCAATATAAAAATAGATGCATAAGTGATTAAGAACATAAAATTATTTATAAAATATTAGAGAAAAAATGTTGAAAGAATACAAACAATATCACCTTATAAAACAGAGAGAAGCAGTGGAGGGTATATGCAGTTTAAAGAAATTTTGGTGAAAGACCTCAACAGTGAGGACATTTAAGGGTAACAGTGGATGAAAGAAAGCAAACAGAAGAAAAATGAAAAACAAAGGCAAAGTTTTTTTTTTTTTTGGTAACCAACTATTGTTACCACTGAACACAGTAGAGCAAATATGCTTGAATTCTATCAAGCTTTACATTTCCAAAAGCTTAGTTAGAGGTAAAAATGACACTATAACATTGTGAATGTAGAAAATCATTGAAAGGCTTATCTGAATTAATGCAAAGTGAAGAAAGCAGAAATAGAACAATAATATACACAATAATGTTCAACCATGTAAATAGAAATACAACAAAATAATCAAAATCGAATATTGTAAAATTATAATGACCGAACTTACTAAAAAAAAAAAAACATGGGAAGGTGTGTCCTCTCCTTTCTTTGGGGTTGAGCAATTATAGGTATGGAACAACATAGATAATTTGAGATTTTAATGATATATGTGTTTTTAAAATTTTTTCCTCTTTTTAAAAAGTTTTTGTCATAAAGAAACAATGGAGGAATTAGTGGGGAAATGTAGGTAATGTAAAGTAAAAAACATCAATAACAGTTTGATACATACAATTATAACTCGTATTATAAAGTTGGAATTATTGTCTATTATTAAAACCATTTAATTATACACAGATATATGGGAATTTTGCTAATTGTGCAAACAGGAAACAAATTAACCTACCATTCCTCAAGGGTTTTGAAAGTTATTTACATACAAATACAAGGCCATCAATTGGAGTATTAGCAAAGAATATTCTAATTTTTTGTTTGTTTCAACATTTTCTTCTCTAAGATTTTACAAATAATTTTGTTCTTAATCACTTATGCATCTATTTTTACATTGCATATTAGTCAAGTGTTTGCTAACTAAGGTAAGCTTTTTAGTTGGTTCCCTTCTTGTGGCAATTATTTTACATAGATCAACTTCAAATTCTACATTGAATCACCATCTTTATCAGAATGAAAGTGACTTAATATATTTAGGGAAAAAAAAGATTCCTGCTTACAGTTTTTATTATAAAAAAGCTTTTGATTGGTTTGAGCAAAAGGCTGATTTTCAGCCCCAAAATTAATATCATACAGCATTCTGAAAAATATCCCACATTACTTAATAACACACATAAGCCTGTTCATTGATGCTCTCATCAACAAACATTGGAGAAAGCACAAAACAAGGAGAACCATACTCCAGGACTGTTCAGTGTGATAGAAAAGATATAACAGACTTCCAAGTTCAAAACAGAATGTTTATAGATGTTAGAGCATACTAAATACTCCTATTTACAGGTGATAGCCAGCTTGTGACATAATCAAAATATGCCCTTCCCAAAAAATGGAGATCTGAAACTAAACAAGATAGCCAGAGTATATCATCAATATTTCAAGGAGACACTACAATTGTCTTTTTATCAAGCAGGCAATTACAGATGTGCAATGATTTTAGAGTAGTATTTTCTATTAGACATACCTTTAACTGTTTTCCTATTTTTTTAAATAGTCTATACTCTCTTAATAAGTCAATCTTCTAACTTTTCTTTTTGTATACAACTAAAAAAAATACTTGTTTCCAACATATTGAGACCTGGAAGTCTTTTAAACTGTGGCATGATTTTGTAAAATTTCCCTGAAAATGGATGCATCAAGCACTAGTATATTAAAGTCTTCTTTAAGTGATTTAAAATGATTGAAAAGAGTCTGACTTGGCAATCTACATATAAAAGATCAGGTGGATAAAGAATATCTACTGCTCAGATTATGCCATGTATTTGGAGGAATGACTTATACAACTGATCCATCAATGGGAATACTGAATAAAGTACAAAAAGACTAGTTGGCCTCTGAATATAATAGGTGAAGACTGGGCTGGATTGTTCTTCAGCTGTGTACAACTTTTCATGAGCCCTGTTGAAAGTGAATATAAATGGTTGTCTGGGGTTTTGCTAAACTCATTCAGGAAAGATGATCCCCTCAGGGTCAGAGAACAAAAATGACTGCTCACTGACTCAGGCCAGTAGTTTAAAAAATCTGACACCACTGCTCAAGGTAACGAAGGTTTATTAAAGGTTATATATGAGGATGGGGTTAGGGATGTGGGCTAAGGAAATACCCTAACACTAATAAAACTATCTTTTCCTCCCCTCTAATCTTCACAGGGTCTCTTTAGTCCCCAGCTGAGCCTGGGCTATACTGACTGAGCTCTTTGCCTCAATGTCTCCTATCTGATCTATTCCTAGGCTAAGTCCACAAAGATAATAGTCTAGCGTAAGAACAAAATAGAGATGCTGGGTTTGGCCAAGTTCACCTCAGTGAAGCCAAGGCCTTCCCAAAGGTAAACTAAGGAATTCTGGCCAACCCTTTCTGAAATTCAGTTTCCTCAGAGTAGCAGCAGAGTCAAAGATTTAACTGGTCTTCAGCATATAGCTGGATTTTCCACCAGAACAAGTTGGAAGTCCACAGGAGGTCTGAGATGGGATCTGGAGATGCTTTTAGCTTCAATGTCTTCCTCCAATTCCTACATGGCAGTTAAATCCCAGGATTCTCATCCCTAGATTCTAAGGGAGCCTCCTGCCTCTCCTGGCTCACAGCATTCTGTCCCACTCTGCATGCCCACATTCTTTCTCTCCTAATATTGTGGACTACACTGTCTATAGACTTTTCTTGACAAAGATATTGGTTTGTCATTTTCTTCTCTAATAGATTAAGGCAAATAGGTGTTAAGTGGCTTGCCCAGGGTCACATAGCTAAAAAATGCCTGAGATCCCATTTGACCTCAGGTCTTTTTAACTCCAGGTCTAGCACTCTATCCACTCAGACACCTAGCTGCATCCTAAGTCAATAGAAATCAAGTGACTCACCCATGTTCACACAGCTATTAAGTGTCTGAATCTGAATTTGAACTTAGGTCTTACTGATTCCAGGGCCAGCACTCTATTCACTGACCCATGTAGCATGTAGATTATATAAATACAATGTTCCTTTAATGATCACATTTTCAACCAGGAATAAAGAACCATCCTTTAATACCACTATCCTACTTGTTTGCTTGTATTCCTACATGAAATATGAAACACAATAATTTCCAAGAGCTAAAAGTAAATGTCACCAAAGTGGAATGGAAAGGTACTTGGTGTGTGTAAACAGGTTGCAAAATGATCCAACAAATTACATTCAAAACATAAAAGATGTTATGCAAGAAAATATAAAGATTAGAAGAGAAAATTAAATTAAGGCAATGAATAATAACAGAACAACTCATCCAACGGATGTTTTGTTATGTGAAGAAATGGAAAACCTCCAAGTATCCTGGGTAGACAACATATATTCAGGAAAGAGATGAGATTACAAAGCATAGACAGATTTTGAGCTCTACTTGGGTTACAAATCAATCAGAACACAGATGCAGATGAATATTTGAGGGAGTAATATGGTATGCCGATTACACATTTTAGGCCAAAGGAGCAGATAACACAAAGTCAGGAATAATAATTCAAATACTAACATATTTACTTGAAGTAAATGCCATAACAAAATTACAACACCTAACATTTACAAAGAGGCTTAAGATTTATAAAATTTTTTGAATATTATTTTAAGCTCAGCAACAACTTTAAGAGCTCTCAAACTCTCAAGCCAGGGATAGTAAGAGGACCTGGCAATTGGTAAGAAAAAGATTACAGAATGTTTCTGTGCTAGCACTGGCCATAGGACCAGATGCTGCTAGATAATCTCATTTCCTATACCCACTTCTTAGCCATGGTTTAAGGGCAAAATTAATAATGAAAATAAATTCTTAAAAAGTTGAAAAAGCCAAATGAAAAAAGAGGTACAAAAGCTCATTGAAGAAATTAATTTCATAAAAATTAGAAGCTATAACTCCATTAGACATTAAAAATAATAAAATGAAGATGAAAATATGAAATATCTCATCAGAAAAACAACTGACTGGAAAAATAAATCCAGGAGAGATCATTTAAAAATTATTGAAATATGTGGCAGGTATTTGGTTCAGTGGATAGCCAGGTCTAGAGATGGGAGGTCCTGGGTTCAAATTTGGCTTAAGATACTTCTTTGCTTTGTGACCCTTGGTAAATCATTTAATGCCCATTGCCTAGCCCATACCACTTTTCTGCCTTGGAACCAATACTTGGTATTGATTCTAAGGCAAAAAGTAAAGGTTTCTAAAAAAAGAAGGAGAGGACTTCCGGTCAAGATGGCGGCTTAGAGAAAGCTAAAGTGCAGATCTCCGGAAAACCCTTCCCGACCAATCTCAAACTATAAGCTCCTAAGGCGCAGAAATTCAAGACGATTAACAGCATAGACCCTGGGAATCCTCCTCCTGGACCTGGACCTGGATCAGAAGGTACGCCCCCCCTCAAAAGCCAGAACCTGAGATCACTCGGACCTAAGGGGTAGGAGCGCAGAGTCCAAGGCTCCGGGAAGCCGCAGCCCCGCCCCGCTCAGAGAGCAGGGTCATCGGAAACAACAACAACCCTCAGGGCCTTCTATCCGAGTCCCAGTAAAAGTCACTGCCCTCGGAGCTCCCCCCGCAGAGAGCAGGCTTGTCTGAAACAACAGCAACCCTCAGGGCGGGCAAGACAGCCTCACGGGCTGGATCCTTCTATCGGAGTCTCAGTGAAAGTCACTGCCCTCAGAGTTCTGGGAAGCCGCAGCCCATACCCCTGCAGAGAGCAGGGTCTGAAACAACAGCAACCCTCAGGGCCGACGAAACAGACTCACGGCCAGCTATTCTGAAGGCAACTTCCAGAAAGCAACCCAACCCAGAGAGCCGGGGGAGAGTGTGACCTCCTGGTCCGACCCTTCCACTCCAGTTCCAGTGAGGCATACTCAATTTAACCCAGGGAAAGCTCATAGAACCGACAATCTGCCCAGGACTAAAGCCTCTGAACACCAGACAGAGATAAGAAAAGCTAATCCTCCACATTCAGAGATGGCAAACTCCACAGAAGCACAGAAGCCCCAAAATGCCAAGAAAAATAAGAAGAAAGAAATAAGAAATACCAAAAGAAAAAAAATAAGAAGAATGGACACATTCTATGGAGCCAAAATACAAAATACAGAGGAGATAGAAGAAGATGCACAAGAAAATGCTCCAAAATCTTCCAAAGGAAATGGAAACTCTCCACAAACCCATGAAGAATTTGAATCAGAAATGACCAAAAAGATGGAAGCCTTCTGGGAGGAAAAGTTGGAAAGAATGCAAAAGAAATTCATGCATCTAAAAAAAGAAGGAGAATTATTGGACCACCTATAGTCCATAATCAAAACCAGACCCTAGACATCATATTTTAAGAAATTATGAAGTAAATCTGCCCAGATAGCCACAAATCAGGGAGTAAAAATTAAAACTCAAATAATCCACTGATCACCACCTGAAAAAGATCTCAAAAAGAAAACTCTCTGAAATCCTACAGGCAAATTCCAGAGCTCCCATTCTAGGTGAAAATACTTTGAGTAGCAAGAAAGAAACCATTCAAATACCGATAACAAAGAGTCTGGATCACATAAAATAGATATTTAATGAAAAAGAGGACTTTCCAGCATTCTTGATGAAAATACCAGAGCTGAAAAAACAATTGATTTTCAAATATAAGACCCAAGAGAAACATAAAAAGGTAAACATGAACAGAAAATCATAAAGGACTCAATAGGGTTATAGCTTACTTTTTTATATAGAAAGATGTTACATGTAGCTTCTAAGAATGTTATCATTATTGGGGCAGTTAAAAGGAATCTACATAGAAAGAAGGTGTGGGAGTGAACTGATTATGTTGTGATACTGTAAAAAAATGGATAGGCAAGAAAAAGGGAAAGGGAAAGAAGAGAAAGAATGGGGGAAATTATCTCCCTTAAAAGAAGCATGCAATGGAAGAGCTCTTACAAAAGAAAGGCAAACAGGCAACACTTAAAATTCACTCATCTAAATTTAAGTTCAAAAAGGGAAAACATATACACACTCAATTAATATGACAGGTAAGTAGGGGAAGAAGGAGATAAAAGCATGGGAGAAATAGAGCTATAAAAGGGAGCAGATAAAAGAAGGTGGGGTCAGAAGCAAAAAAGACTTTTAAAGGAGTGACAGGATAAAAAGAGAGAGAAGACTAAACAGAAAAAGGATGGAGAGAAACATACAATTAGTAATCATAACTGAATGTGAATGAGATGAACTCACCCATATAATGGCAGAAGTAAAATAAATTAAAAAATACAACCAAACAATACTGTGTACAAGAAATAGACTTGAAACTGTAAACCTCAAAATTCCTTAGACTTATAAATGTTGGAAATTTCACCATTGGGATATTTCATACTTGGAAAATTTCTTACTGATAGTCTATTGGAATGGGTACCCCATTGGCATGGGAGGTTCCTTCTCTTCCCTTCTTAAGATTACTTTAGGACAGAAACCTTTTGCTGAATAATGGAAAGGACTTTGACCTATGCTTAAGCATAGAACAGGAATTTCTTTGAGTCATGATTGATTTTAGAATTGATACAATGGAGATACTTGGAATCAATCCCCACCCTATTCAGTCCTAACAGGATTGAGTAAGGGCTGCAGCCTAGATCAAAATTTAATTATTCCAATCTCTACCCTACTCAGGTTAACAGGATTTAGAAAGGGCTGTAGCAAAGGAGCAAAGATTTAATCATTTGAAAATATGACCTTCAACAGACATGTGCAAAGCCTCTGGGCGGTCCTGGGTTAAGCTAGAGCCTCCATTGGCACAGGGAAATTGATGGACAGTGATTGGTAGATTTGAGAACTGAGGGGAGGCAACTTGGATGGTTTCCTTAAAGATCAGGGGGGTCTGAAGACTCGGGTGGTTGAGGAGTTGATCGGAGTGGTGGCAGTGTACTCTGAGAAGCTTGCTCTGAAGGAAGCTGAAGGTGGGGGCCTCTGAGACTGTTTCTCCATTTTGGTCACGTGAGTAATAGGGACTGATCTCTTTTCTTTGCCCCAGCTATCTAAGGGCTTGGGCCTTTTGGCCCAGCCTAAACAGAAGGGGTATTTAAGCCCTATTCCTTTCTCTCCCTTTTTCTCTCTCTCTATCTCTAATTCCTTTCTTCCTCCTATTGTAATTAAACTCCATAAAAGATTGACTGCAAACTTGAGTTTTCATTTAGGAATTACATAGCTGAATTCCTTGGCAACCTTAAATTAATATATATCAGTCTTTTAAAGTGATTCCCTTGTAACAAAACACACACAGACACAGACACACACACACACACACACACACACACACACACACAGAGTTAAAATAATGGATGGGCAGGAGCAGAATTTATTATAATTTAGTTGAAGTAAAAAAAAAAAAGATATCATGACTTAAAAAAAAAACACAAGCAAAGATAGACCTAACAAAAATAGATGAGCAGGGGAAATATATCTTGCTAAAAGGAACCATAGACAATGAAATAAGGATCTAAACATACATGCATCAAATAACAAAGTATCAATATAAAGTCTTAAAGGAAAATTTAAATTATAAAAGGAAATAGTAAAACTAGTGGGAGATCTCAAAATTTCCCTCTCAGTACCAAACAAATCCAACAAACAAAATTTGTAAAAGTCAAGGAAATGAATAGAATCATAGAAAACATCGAGATCTCTGAAGAAAATGGAATGGGATACAGAAATATAACAAGAAAAAATTGATGGAAAAAATCAGACAATAATGAAACAAAAATTTTACTCTGCAGATGATATGATGGTATTCTAAGAGAACCTTGGAGAATCAATTCAAAAACTAACTTAAATAATTATCCCCTTTAACAAAGTTATAGGATATAAAATAAACCCATGTAAATCATCAATATTTCTATATACTACCAGCACTACCAAGTACGAAGAGATAGAGAAATTCCATTTAAAATAACTACAGATTTCCGGACAGCTAGTCAGCTTACTGGTGTGAGAGCCAGGCCCAAAGATGGGAAGTCCGGGGTTCAAATTTGGCTTTGAACAATGGCTAGCTGTATGACTCTGAAGTAGTCACTTAACCACCATTGTCTAGCTAATCTTAGCACTCTTCTGCTTTAGAACCAATTAATTCTAAAAATAAAATAGAAACTAAGATTACAACAGAATGGAATTCTATGACTCTAGAACCTACTGATTATAAGATGGAAGGTTAAGAGTTAAAAAAAAATAAACAGCAAACAATATAAGATGCTTGGGAGTCTATGTGCCAATAAAACCAGGCATTACATTAACACAAATGCAAAATAGTTTTCAGATAAATAAGATACACAAGGGTAAATATTAGAATCATTCAACCCTCATATATGGAGGGTAAAATCTCCCACAAATTCCTATAGAACTGGGAAAGTAAATATTACAAGAAAACCTATCTCCTCAGTTTATTGTAAATTGTTCCTTCTTTTGCACTCTAAGTACACTTCACTTTATCTTTGTTCCTGGGCACTCACTTTTCTGTTTCTAGGCCTTTGTACTAGCTAAACCTTAGCAATATACTCTCTCCTCATGTATGCCTCATCAATTCCCTGGCTTTGTTTCAAGATGCAGGTCAACAATGAAAAAATGTTCTAAATCCTCCCTGATTAGAGAAATGCAAATCCAAACAACTCTGAGGTACCACCTTACAACTAGAAGATTGGCTAATGTGACAGTGAAGGAAAATAATAAATGTTGGAGGGGATGTGGCAAAATTGTTACGCTTCTGGAAGGCAATTTGGAATTATGCCCAAAGGGCTTTAAAAGAATGAATGTCCTTTGATTCACTACTAAGTTTGTATCCCAGAGAGATTTAAAAAAAAAAAAAGAAAAAATGGGAATGTACCTGTTTGTATTAAAATATTTATCCTGCACTTTTTGTGGTGGCAAAAAATTAGAAAATATGGGGGTGTCCCTCACTTGGGAAATAGCTGAACAATTGTGGTATATGATGATGATAGAATATGATTGTGCTATAAAGAATGATGATCTGTTTGATTTTTATGAGAACAGGAAAGACCGCATGAACTGATGCTGTGTGAAATGAGCAGAACCAGGAGAACATTGTACAGAGAGACTGAATAGTGTGGGAAAATCAAATGTAACAGACCTCGCTACTAATAGCAATGCAATGATCCAGGACAATTCTGATTAGACTTATGAGAAAGAATGCTATCCAGAACTAGAGAAAGAACTGTTGGAATAGAAATGCAGAAGAAAACATGATTTATAATTCATATATATGGGTATAGGATTAGGGGTTTTGGTTTTTAAAAATTGCTCTATTACAAAAATGAATAATATGGAAATAGATTTTGAGTGATGATACATGTATAACTCAGTGTGGTTGCTTGACAAATCCTGGAGGAGGAAGATGAGAGGAATGAGAAAGCATAAATCTTTTTATTTTTTTTAAATAATAACCTTTACCTTCTGTCTTGGAGCCAGTATTGGCTCCAAGGCAAAAGAATGGTAAGGGCTAGGTAATGGGGGTCAAGTGCCTTGCCCAGGGCCACACAACTGGGAGGTGTCTGAGGCCAGATTTGAAACTAGAACCTCCCATCTCTAGGCCTGGCCCTCAATCCACTGAGCTACCCAGCTGCCCCCAAGAAAGCATAAATCTTAATGTAACCATGGAAAATGGAATGAAATAAAAATAAAATAAAAATAAAAATAAAACTTTTTTAAAAGATGCAAATCAACAACTCACATACTACACAAATCTTTTCCTATTTATTTGGTGGCCTATGTGTAGGAATAAGTTAGGGATGGTCTGGTTTCCTAGGGTTAATGGAAAGAAGGAAATTTTAAGATAAGCCCTGGGAAAGGATTCTTGGTAGTAAGGAATTGTGGGAGCCTAAAACTGAAATAACTGAACTTCACTTGCTTCTTGGATTTTATCTGAGCTAGGAGTGGGTTTTGTCTCTGCCTACAATTTCAACCTGAAGGAGGAGATTTGCTCTAAGAGACACTACCTGGACAGTCAGGATTTACGAGGAGAAATTTTTTGGAAACCAGATAAAGGATTTACTTGGAGGAAACTAATTTCCCTCAATCCAGTTATCATCTGGCAGTGGTACAACTACCAGAATTCCTATTGGCCAAGGTAATTCGAAGCTTTCCTCTAATAACTTTGAGTTACTTAGTACAGCAGCCAAACCCAAGGGATTTTCCCTTTCTTTATTAATTACTAGTGGAAAGATTAGGGTTAAGTGAGATAGCCTGGGAAAGGTTTTAGATAGCATAAGGAGGTATTGGTAAGGCCTATAGAAGATCAGAAGGCTCTCCTTCAGTAGGAGACTTAGGAGCTGGGTGGAGGTAGCTTGAAGAGTGTCAGGGTCATACCTACCAGTTCCCCTTATCCTTTTTTTAAAGTAAACTTTGTTTCATAAGCACAGGGTTTGGAGCTTAATTGACCCTGTGGAGTTCCTAGGTGAGTTAAACATTTTATATACCTCTAAGATACTTCCACATTACACATGTCTGTTTCTTCCCCAGGTTTCACTTGTCTCTTCTTCTATACCTGAACCCCAATACTTTCAGGGTCACTTTTTTCCTATTAGAATGTAAGCATTTAATAAATGTTATTGGCTTGATTTACATATAAGTTGTCTAACCTAAGAAAATATAAGACCCTTGAGAAGCACTTGTTTCTTTGGCTTTCTATCCACAGCATTCAAAACTGTGTCTGGCACATAGGAGATACTCAATAAATGTTTACTGAATGATTGATAAGTTTAGTCACCAGCTGTGGATTATTCCTGTTCTTTTTTCCTGTTATTGCTGATATATTTTCTGGTTCAGAAGGTGTTTCACTGAGTTGTTGCTGCCATATGCTGGGGCAATCATTTGCTGCTATGGCTAATTTTTTCTTTAACGATAGTATTATCAATTTTCTATGAGTCTGCCCAAAGCATGAGCATACCATTTTCGAACCTAATGTCAAGTCAGATCTACAATACTCAGTTGAATATCAGTAACTTGTATTTGATTAATTCCCCTTTATTTTTACCTTATTTTCATGAAGTCCTCTAGTACTGATATCTACCATAGGCAATGAGAACAAATTTCTTTTTAATTTATATTCTTAGCAGATATATATTAAAAGATATGCATAATCTTGAAATTTCTATGAATTTCAAGCAGGTATTTCTCAACCCCAGAGGAGAAACAGTAGAACTGGGAATCTTTACTATACTCTTATGCAAATAAGTCAAAGGTCTACATCACAATGGCAGCACATCTAACTGTGCCTCTTTGAAACTTTTACACACTGTTCCTAAACCTAGACTTTTGGGTCAAGCAGAACAAACACATTTTCTTCTACACGAAAGTCATTCAAATACTTGAACCTACTTTAATATCCTCAATAAATCTTCTCTTTTTTAGGTCAAAGGATTCTCTAATCATTTTAACTAAATTTCACAAGGGGCAATCCTATACTCTCTTATCATTCTGGTTATATAATTCGGAATGATATGCAACTTATCAACATCATTCCTAAAACGTGACACCCACAATGAAAACAATAGTATAGAACTGGTCTGGCCAAGGCAAAGTACAGTGAGACTATCCCTTCACTAGTCCTGGACACAGTAAAATTATTGTCTATATAACATTGCTGAATTATCCTAATCATACAGGTAATTAAAACGTGAAGACTCCTTTCAAATGAAATGACATTTATTTTTATTTGTTTTTTTTTTATCAATCACCCCAAGTTTTATGATTGAACTCATCTCCCTCCCTCACTTCCCCTCCCCCCCCCCCCAGTGCTAGCAGGGGATTCAATCTGAATTGTCACAAGTCACTTGCTAGAGTGGGTGACAACTCCAGAGGCCACTGCCCCAGTGCTAGGCAAATTGAAAGACTGTGATTGGTTCCTGTAAAGTGGGGAAGGGACAGGAAGTGATGTGGAAAAAGGACTATAAAAAGTCCTGCACTTCCTGTCCAAGGGACTTCTTCTCCTTGAAACTTCTCCTTTGGAGTCCTTTAGAATTGCTGCTCTTTGGATCTTCTCCTTTGGACTTCTTTGGAGGACTGCACCTTAGGTCCTGTAGGACTTCAACTTCGACTTGGAGCTTTGGGCCTTTCGGGACTTTGACTTTCGGCTTTGGAGCTTATTGGAGTTGGGGACTTTCTTACTGGGTTCACTGCACGAAGTTTTTTCTGCATTGGGACCTTGCCTGTATCCTGCCTGGCTTGCTGGTGAGTGACTAGGATTCCCACATGGAGATTGGAACTGTTGGAGATCGAGCTTCATTTCACCAGATCAGCATTTAGGGTAGCCTAGGCAGTCACCTTACCTCTTTCCCTTTCATATTTCCCTCTTTTTACTAATATTTCAATTAAAAAATTGTTAAAAGCTGCTAACAGTTTACATGACTTAAGGGATAATAATAAGTGACTACTTTTTTTTTATAACTTTCTTATTTAGTCAAAATCCCAATTTAATCATTATAATATGCAAATGGAATTATTAAAAGGTTCTGAGCATTGGGTATAAATGTCTGGTGAAACATGTATAAAGTAAGACTAGTGACCAAAAAAAAGTGAAAAACTATGGATATTTAGGTTGAACAGGAAAAGAGCTCAAAACTTGAACTAGGAATTCAGAAGAAAGGGGAACAGAAGTGGGAGCAAAGACATATTATGTTAGCTAACTTCAAATAAGTAATGATGTATGAAAAAGAAATTAGATTTGTTTTTCTTGGTCCCAGAGGGCAAACCTAGAAAAACTAGTGAAAACAGTAGTGTAGATTTCTGCTATACATAAGGAAAAACCTGACAATTTGAGTTATCTAAAAGCAAAATGGATTACCCCAAAAAGAATGTTTTCCAAACAGAAAACCAAGAGACTACTCTTCAGGAATGGATATTCTAGATGAATTCTATGTTCAATTTCAAATATGAAATACTGTGATTATAGTTATATATTAGGATAACTGTACTTACACTGGCAACAATACAAAGTCTATTTTAATTGTGGTTCCCCAATTTTAACTTACAACACTGGCACAAATGTCATGTTAGTAACTTAAAATATTTCCTTAAATTTTCTTGTAACATTAGAATTTTTTTGACTTATGGAAAAAAGATACATTTCTGTATTTTCTTCCTTTCTTTATATCATCAGATTCAAGAAGCAATGAAAGCAATGAAAGGTAAGATTTTTATGTTGTCTGATTTGAAAATAAAAGGTTCTGTACAATTTAGTTTTAGACATTCAAACTGGTTCTCCCATTACTTTTCTATAGCCATTTATCTATTTTTATAGTCCTAATGCACAATTAGATGCTGATGAAAACACAATAACTATGCACTTTTCTTTCAATACTGAAATAGTAATGATGGATTTTAAACATGAAACATTTTTCTAATATCGAGAAAATTATTGTACAAGGATTCTTTACCAATCACATATAGTACAAAATAAAGATTGGAAGGTGAAAAAGAAATTATCTCTAAATAACTTCTTTAGGTTTCCTTTTACTTAATGTTATATAGTTTCAAAAAGATAAAATCTGCTAAGGGAGAAAATGTTAAATGTTACCATTTCAAGCTGTTTTCTCAATAATTTATACTACTTAGCAAACAATAGGGATTTGCTATTTAAAGGGAGAGTATTTTGACTGGGAAAGACGTAAACAACATAGTTGTACTATGGCTTGCAAAGAATTTACAGCAGAAAATGCATTATAAAAAGTCTAAATGGAAAGATGGTATTTAAAAAAAAAACTAGGAATAAAGAAAATTTAAACCTAAACTTTAAAACTTAAACCTTTATATTGTTCCACTAAGATTACCAATAGGTCTAGAAGGAAGTTATATGGTTAGTAATCACAATAATCATAGGATAGATATGGATTAGAAGTATAAATTCAAAGCAATGCCAAACTCTCTAGGAAAATTCTTCTAGAAATAAAAATTGGTACTTTTTTTGTTCTCCTCTCCCCACGGTAGTAGCTTAAAGTCATTTTTTGTGAATTGCCTAAAGTACTGAGACTTGCCTATGGCCACACAGACAGAACATAACCCTCTTCGGGACAATCTATTCTCTCGTTTTAGTTTTCATGACACTTTTTCACTAGTTCTCCTTCTCCTGCCAGACTACTCACATTTTCCATTACTAGTTTTTCCATGCAGGCTACTCCATTAACAAGACTTTATCCTGAATCCTTTTCTTCCTCTAAATCACTGATCCTCAAACCATGGTGTATAAATGTGTTATTGTTGTTGTTTTGAAAATTTTATTTAGTCAATTTAGAACATTATTCCTTGGTTACAAGAATCATATTTATTTCCCTCTCTTCCTCCCCTTCCCCCACACCTTCCCATAGCCAACGCACAATTCCACTCGGTTTTACATGTATCCTTGATCAGAACCTATTGCCATGGTGTTAATGTTTGCACTAGGATGATTTGCTATTTAAAAGGAAAGTATTTTGTCCACATCCCCATGAGTACATGATTACATGAGTCTACATCCCCAATTCTATCCCCCTCGACCCACGTAATCAAGCAGTTATTTTTCCTTGGTGTTTCTATTCCCACAGTTTTTCCTCTGCATGTGGATAGTGTTCTTTCTCATTGATCCCTCCAAGTTGTTCAGGATTACGGCATTGCCAATAATGGAGAAGTCAATTACATTTGATTGTACCACAGTGTATCAGTGTCTGTGTACAATGTTCTGGTGCTGCTCCTTTCACTCTGCATCAATTCCTGGAGGTCCTTCCAGTTCACACGGAATTCCTCCAGTTCTTTATTCCTTTGAGCACAATAGTATTCCATTACCAACATATATCACAATTTGTTTAGCCATTCTCCAATTGAAGGGCATCCCCTCATTTTCCAATTTTTTGCCACCACAAAGAGCACAGCTATGAATATTCTTGTACATGTCTTTTTTGTTATTATCTTTCTGGGGTATAAACCCAGCAGTGCTATGGATGGATCAAAGGGCAGACAGACTTTTAGCACCCTTTGGGGGCATAGTTCCAAATTGCCCTTCAGAATAGTTGGATCAATTCACAACTCCACCAGCAGTACAATAATGTCCCGACTTTGCCACATCCCCTCCAGCATGTGAATATGTTTTTTAAAAGATATGTTGAAAAATTATGATATTGATAACTGTTTTAAAATAAAATTTGTTTCCTTTGTAATCTTATGTATTTTATTTTATGCATTTTATGGATTCATGACATAAAAGGTTAAGGACCTCTTCTCAATACTATCACACTTGGGGATCTTATTAGCTATCAGGGGGTCAATTGATTCTATCTAGGTGATTCACAGATGTATATTTCCAGCCCTAACTTATCGATCTCTACAGTCTCAAATCACCCAACTATCTGTAGATACCTCTAAATTACTCTTCCCCTAGACATCTTAAACTCAACATGTCCAAAATTCAACTTATTATCTTCCCCCCCTCTTCTGAGGAGGCGTAAGTGGCTGAGAGGATAGAGCACAGAGACTGGAGTCAAGAAGACCCGAATTCAAATCTATCCTCAAATATTTAGTTGTGTGGCCTTGAATAAGTCACAATCTCTTTTTGCCTCTGTTTCCTCAACTATCAGATGAGGATAATAGCAATATCTACCTTATAGGATTGTTGTGAGAATTAAATGAGATAATATTAGTAAAAAGCACTTAATACATTGTGCTGCATATAGAAGGCACCATAAAAATGCTCTTCTCTTCCCCTTTAAGCCACCCCCTCTTCCTAACTTTCCTATTGTAAACCTCAAAATTTCTTAGACTTATAAATGTTGGAAATTTCACCATTGGGATATTTCATACTTGGAAAATTTCCTATTGATAGTGGGTCTTGACTATTGGAATGTGAACCCCATTGGCATGGGAGGTTCCTTCTCTTCCCTTCTTAAGATTACTTTAGGACAGAAACCTTTTGCTGAACAATGGAAAGGACTTTGACCTATGCTTAAGCATAGAACAGGAATTTCTTTGAGTCATGATTGATTTTAGAATTGATACAATGGAGATACTTGGAATCAATCTCCACCCTATTAAGTCCTAACAGGATTGAGTATGGGCTACAGCCAAGATCAAAATTTAATTATTCCAATCTCTACCCTACTCAGGTTAACAGGATTTAGAAAGGGCTGTAGCAAAGGATCAAAGATTTAATTATTTGAAAATATGACCTACAACAGACATGTGCAAAGCCAGACCTCTGGGCGGTCCTGGGTTAAGCTAGAGCCTCCATTGGCACAGGGAAATTGATGGACACGTGATTGGTAGATGTGAGGACTGAGGGGAGGGAACTTGGATGGTTTCCTTAAGGATAGGGGGGTCTGAAGACTGGAGGTGGTGGTGGAGAAGTTGGTCGGTGTGGTTGGTGTGTGCTCTGAGAAGCTTGCTCTGAAGGAAGCTGAAGGTGGGGGCCTCTGAGACTGTTTCTCCATTTTGGTCACGTGAGTAATAGGGACTGATCTCTTTTCTTTGCCCCAGCTATCTAAGGGCTTGGGCCTTTTGGCCCAGCCTAAACAGAAGGGGTATTTAAGCCCTATTCCCTTCTCTCCCTTTTTCTCTCTCTCTATCTCTAATTCCTTTCTTCCTCCTATTGTAATTAAACTCCATAAAAGATTGACTGCTGACTTAAGTTTTCATTTAGGAATTACATAGCTGAATTCCTTGGCGACCTTAAATTAATATATATCAGTCTTTTAAAGTGATTCCCTTGTAACACTATTACCATCAATGATTCCATCACCCTCTGAGCCAGCAAGATGTACAACACTGGTATGACTTCAGACTCCCTCTGCACACAATCCACACAGATATTCTGTTGCCTAGTCTTCTTTCCATGGCATCTCTTGTATAGGCCCCCTTCTAATCCACTCATGTGGTGAAAATGCCTCAGTGTAGTATTTTCTATCACCTTACTTCTGGAATATCAAATAGTTAGGTTCCTAGCCTCAGGTTTCTCAGCCTCTACTTACCTGTCAAAGTAATTTCCCCAAAGCTCTAGTTTTTACCACATCACCACCCCTATAACCTCTACTCAGTAAACCCCAGTATTTCCCTACTGTCTCCAAGAGGGAAAAAAAAAGTAAAATGCTATTTGACAATGAAAACACTTTATAGCCTAGCTTCTACCTTCCTTCTCAATGTTCTTGCCCCTGTCTCTTCTTCTTTTTTTTTTTAGTTTTTAAAACATTATTTTATTTGGTCATTTTCATACATTGTTCATTAGAAACAGATCATTTTCTTTTCCTCTCCACCACCCCCACCCCTTCCCTAGCCGATGTGCGATTTGTCTAGGTATCACATGTGTCCTTGCTCTGAACCCATTTCCTTGTTGTTGGTATTTGCATTAGAGTGCTCATTTAGCATCTCTCCTCAATCATATCCCACCCCTGTATCTTCTCCATGTAATCTGAGATCATCTAATCTATTTGATCATCTAAACTAGACCCCTTGCTTTTCCTTTCACAAGACACTGTTCTCTTTTCCACCTGCTCTCCCTAATTCCTGCAATGCTAGCCCTTCTTGTCTTCATTACCTGGTTTCCTTCAAGGATCACCTCAAATCTTACCTGTGAGAGGTAAAATCCTGATTCTCCTCAACCACATTTCTGCCTTCCCCCCTAAAATTACTTCCTATTTACAAAGTATATATCTTGCTTGTATATGCATGTTAGTATATTGTCTCCCCCATTAGAATGTGCATTCCTTTACAATAGGAACTATATGTTTTCTTTATATTTTATCTCTGGCACAGTACTAAGTAGGTATTAAGTAATTAAAAAATGTCTGGAGCCTATTTGCCTGGCAAAGAATTTAAAGCAATAAGAGCTTTATAAAAGCTTCAGTTTATATGATTTCCTTGCACATATAGACGTTGAGTTCAATTTCTTTTCATATCTAGCTTAATAGTCAAGCAGACATGGTAAAAAGAAAAATTATTCTATTCTTGTATGTTATATAACTATGACATGAGGAAATACTTTATAGCAATAAACATTTGGTATTTCAAAAACTAAATTCCTTCAATTGAGGTTCAAAGCACATGCCACTACCAAAGAATTTTACTACATAGTTTATAAGTGCTCTACTGAGACTTAATTACATTAAGAATTAATTTCTTCAAGGAGTTTTATTTCCTCATTCTATTTCAGTGATCTGTAATTTGGTGAGATGTGAATACTTCTTCCTACCTCCAACACAATGCAACTTATCTATGATTTGTCGGTTTTCAAGAGGTACCATTGTCAAAAATGTATTATGCTGCCAAAAGTTCCCCCTCCCCCCAAAAAAACTAGTGGGTCTGAATATAGCTAAGTTAGAAATTGGAGACAAACTTATAATTCATCCCTAGACGTGTGCCACAATGGAATCCAACACCAAAGTTTGTATTCTTTTGAAGTTGTATTTTTTTAAAGTTATTTCTGTCATCTGATTTTTTGTGATCCCATAGAGAAATGATGGCAAATCTCTGCAACACATGCCAAAGATGGCATGCAGAACTCTCTATGGGTATGAGCCCTCACCTCCCCCGTGCCCCATGTTCATTACCAGAACGGCAGAGGGACTCGGGCAGAGTTGCTCCCCTTCCCTTCTCCTTCTGCCTGATGACATTTTTTTCACATTCACTGCCCCTCTGCCCAGCAGCTCAATGGGAGCACATAGGGGGTAAGATGGGCGGCTCACAGGAAACAGAACTGGAGGGGAGCAGAGCATTCAAGACAACTCTCCAACCCATCTCTACAATTGCTAAGGACATTCCTCATGTCACCCACCCCTCACCCAACAGCCCAATGGGAGTGCTTCCTCCCTCCCCTGTGTGGGGTAAGCAGGGATCGGGACACCCAGCACTCAGTGGGGGTATGTGACATAACATGTGGCATCTAAAAGATTAATTATCACTGCCATAAGGGGTTTTCTTGGCTAAGATTTTGGAGTGATGTATCATTTCCTTCACCAGCTCATTTTATAGATGAGGAAACCACGGCAAAAAGACAAGAGACTTGGCCAGGGTCACAGAGCTAAGTAAATATCTGAAGCTAGATTGGAGCTCAGATCTTCTTGACTCCAGCCCAGAACTCTATCCACTGAGCCACCAAGACAAATAGCCTTTGATATAATAAAGAATCACAACACACTTGAATGAGATTGGAAAATGAGTAAAACGTTTTAAACTTAGATATGAGCCTCCATCTTAAAATTATGTAATCTTTGGGATAATAAAATAAAAATTCATTACAAAAATGAAGGAATTCATCTGATACAATAAGTATCTTTGAAAACCCTTTTGATTCTGAATGTGTTTTTGCTTTTTTTAGATTTTTTATTTTTTATTTTCTTGGAGTGACAGGAATAAAAGACTTTAGGTATAGGTTACTCTTAAATTATCATTTTTAAGGAATAATGGGCCAAAGAAAATTCAAATTTTAGATTACAAATCAATATTTGATTTTTAGTTATTTCTCCCACTTAAAAACCTGAGACTCATTTATACAGTCATCAGAGCAAGTTTTATGGGGTTGATAAGTTTCCAAGTGAAGTCCATTGTTCAGATCCCGAGTCTCTACCTGAGGCCAGCTTCCAGGCCCAACAAAAGATGTATCTATCTATAGCCCTTATTCTACACCAGTCCTAACTCCTTATCTGCACCACTCTCCAAAGTCAACAAAACAAGCTATCACACTAAATTTAGCTTGATACACCAGGAAGAATGAATTAGAACAGAAAGGTGGTGGCAAAAAAAATGACATTTAATGTGGATTGAAACGGATACAATGCAACAAGTCACAGCCAGTAATTTTCTGAACACAAGGAGCCAGAAAAGGCTTTTTACATAGAAGTCAGAGATGGAGGCAGTTACAACAGTATCTCCATCTGAAAGCAGTGCCATCCCCTTGGATCACACTGTAGAAAACATACTATCTGCGTTGAAGGGTCTCCACCAAATCAGATTCAGTCCACATCACAGTGCCTTTGCACTCAGTGCTTCTCACAGAGAAGGGAAAACAAGTGAGATAGCAGTAATGCTCCATAAAGTTCTCTTTCAAATCTCTCCTTTCAAACTCTACCCATATCCCTCACTTCTCTCATCCTTTTCCTAGAACTCTGCACAAAACATCCATTTTCAAACATCAGGTGCAATACTCTATATGAATTATGGAAACAAGGCTACACTAATTACACCTGTAAGAAAGTTTTTGGGGTGTTGGTGCTTATTGATTCTACCATTTTTATTTGTAAGATTATTTAGTCTAATCCTACTCAAAGTCATCATTTGTATTTCTGTGTGTGTGTGTGTGTGTGTGTTTTACTATTTGCTTCTTTAGTACTGTTTTGTTCCATTTTCATTAAGTAGTATTTTATTAAATTCAATTTGCAACTTTAAAAGCTGGTAATACTCTTTCAAAGAGTCATAGAAGGATCAGAGTTGGAAGGTTCTCAGAGGGCATCTATTCCAAATCACAGATGAATAAAAAAAAAAAGAATTCCCTTCAAGAACAAAGTAGATAAGTGGCAAACCAGCTTTTACTGAAAGACCTTAAATGAAGGAAACCAGTCAACACAAACTCTTGTTACAATGATTTAACACAAGCACAGAAAGTCAGATTCCTTACTCTGTGACTTTATTTCACAAGTATTTAAACATTTTCCATTCCTAATCACATCTCTTTTGATTATGAACTTAACAACTGAAAGTGTAAACGAACTTTGTTGTACTGTGTGTAACGGAAAGCCCACACTAAACTTAATGTCCCAAAAAATATTAGTATAGTTTTAAGTTATTAATACTATTACTAGTTTAAATCTTGGCTAAGAACATGAGGACATTTTGTACAGGCACCAAAGTAGGGACAGAAACTTCACAGTGTTAATAGCCCAAACTAAGGACCAAAAACAGGAAAAGGCAGAATAACAGCAATCATACTAAAACATTTAAGCTCATTTAAAAGCTAGATTTGTTATTCAGTAGGAAAGAATGAAAATAAAATGGTAGTAATACCTAACACTTGAAGTTTCAAGTTACAACTCCATGCAGTGCTTACTATTTATCTCTAAAGTCATTATGAAGAAACTGAGGATTTAGAAAAGATGACCCATGGTTAGAGTTAATAAATTTTAATGTGAGACCCACAATTGCCTCTGCACTGACTCTTAAGTCTAACATTTTTTTTGTCTATATCACATTTTCAAAACAAAAGGCATTCTAAAATCTAGTTGATTAGTCCAGTAATAAATAAATGCATGTTTTCATGGATTTAAAGATAAACAGAAGAAAATATGATTCTCTTTATCACATTTATAGTGTAGATTGGGGTCAAGTCAATAGCATTAAGTCTATTTCCTAGGCACAATGCTAAGTGTTGGGGCTAGCACCCCCCAAAAAAAATTTCTACAAAAACCAACAAGCAAACAATGAAAAAAACATTCTTGACTCTCAGGCTGCTGATATTCATTAGAGGAGAGACAATATACAAACTAGATAAATGGGAGATAATTGCAGAGAGAAGATACTAGGAGACAGAAATTAGGGAAGACTTTTAAAGGCTTCTTGCAGATGGTGGGATTTTACATGAAATGTGATGAGAACTAGGAGGAGGAAATGAAGAGGAAGAAAGTACTAGACCTGGTGGATAGCCAGTGAAAATGTACAAAGAAAGGAGATAAAATATCTTTTGTGGGCAACATCAAAGAAGCTAACATCACTGGGTGATGGAGTACTCTATAACAAACTCTATAGTAAACTAAAAAGCAGAAAGGAGTCCACTTATGGAAGCTTTAAAGGTTAAATAGAGCATTTTACATTTGATCCTGGAAAAAATTGGGAACCACTGGAGTTCTAGCAAATAAAAGGAAGAAACGGTAAGACCTATCCTTTAGAAAGGTCAATTTGATAGCTAAGTGAAGGATAACTTAGAGAAGAGATAATAGGAAGGGAGATCAACCAGAAAGCTATTGCAGAAATTAAGGTGTGATTTGAGAAGGCCCTCCCACTATCAGAATAAAGGAGTGATATGTGAGAGATGTTAACCAATTAGAAATCAATAGGATGTTGCAAATGATTGGAGATGGAAGGTAAAAGAAAGGGTGGAGATTTGAGGAGAACATGGAAAGTGCATGTCTGGGGAACCGGGAGGATAGTGGTACCCTCAACAATAAAATGAAAGTTAGGAAGAGGGGAGGATTTGTGGTAGGTTGTGGGAGAGATAATGAGTTCAGTTTTAGAAATGATAATTGGTAAACTAGAGAATATCCGGAGAAGGGCCCCTAAGATGGTGAAGACCTCTGAGTCCATTTCACACAAAGACAGATTGAGGTAACTAGATATGTTTATTTTGGAAAAAAGAAGACTCGGAGATGAAATTACAGCTATCTTCAATTATATTAAAGGATGTCATGTAGAAGAGAAATCAGATTTTTCTGTTTGTTTCCAAAGGCAATGTTTGCAGTGAGGCAAATTTTTAACCTGATGCTGCAGATGTTTAGTTGTTTCAGTCATATCCAACTCCTTGTGACTCCATTTGGTCTTTATGTTTGTCTGTATTTGGTAAAGATATTGGAGTGATTTATCATTTCCTTGTCCAGCTCATTTTACAAATGAGAAAACTGATGCAAGCAGGGTTAAATGACTTGCTCAGGATCATACAAGCTAGTAATTGTTGGAGGCCAGATTTGAACTCAGCAAGTCTTCTGATTCTAAGTTGACACTCTACTATGTGCTGCACCACCTAGTGGATCCTTTATTCTTATTGAAGAATATAGATCGAACTAACTAGGAAATAGGCTTCTACTTTTTCCTTTGTGAATGTTTTTCATTTGCTTTAAGTCATAGGTATTGTTTGACTATTTCTCCCAGTTTTGAAGGAAAAAGATTGCCCTGAAGCTTGCTAAGAAAAAACATAACCAGAGATTCAAGATCAAAAGTTAATAGTAACAGCATATTAGTACGCAACCTTCAATCTATAGATCCTAGGTTGATGTGTTGTCTTTACAGGCTTAAAGACATTAAACAATTTTGCTAACCATATCAAGCACTCTTCTGATTGTGAGAATATCTTTATGATTTCTATGAAAACTGTCATATATTCATTTGTTATAAAGTCACAGAAACTCTTAATTTTTAAAAATTATTAATTTATAAAACTTATTTTCATAAAATGAGTTTAAGCTGAAAGCTTTTAGAAAATGCCTTCATAATTTTAATTTATTCTCTTTGTGTATATTCACTCACACTGTATGTATGTACTTACATGTGTGTGATTATGTGTACATGTTTACATTACATAAGAGATTACATTAAGGTTGAAAACTTGCTGGTATCAATATTAACATGATAAACAGATGTGCCCTAAGTTAAACAGTAAGTAATTGAACTTGTGTGTGGAAGGATCTTGAGACTATAAATTTGGTTTGATTCCTATTTGAATCAAAGTAAAAACTGATTTCTCTATTTAGTCAGTGATCCACAAGGTAAAGGAAAATCCCAACAGCTAGCCAGGGGGCCTAGTATTCCCAATCTCAAAGTCATTTCCCTGGAATGGTTACATTCCAGATGGTTGTCAAAGGGTAGGAAAGTTGAGAAAATAATGTTCAAAGAGAATGATAGCACCTTGATTTATTTTCCCAACTGTGCTAATCCTTTACCCTGGGAATAATGTGGAGATATGACTCAAAACCTGTCTGTTTCTAAAAAATGTTTACAATCTTTACTTTGGATGAGAATATTGAAGGAACATTTTCCAATCACAACTATATTGAAGTATACAACTTTCAAGACTGGACTTGACAAAGCAATTTTGATTTTGTTATCCCTCTTCGACTTCTTTCATAGCAAAATCCAGTGACTCATCTTGCCTCAGAAGAAAGGGAATAAGAGCTCCTGGGAGCAACTGACATCCAGATGAGTGATATGAACCTAAAGAAGAAATTCTGAGGCAAATGGGAGAAAAATTTGCCTAGGGTATGGTAAAGATCAATAATGAACTATACAATTAGGGATACAGAAAAAATCTTACAATGAGTCAATCAATATCCTCTCTATCACCTGAAAAAAACTGGTATTTCTAAGAATAAGGCATTAAAGGAAAAATGGTGGGCTGTGGGGAAACATACAAAGCAATGACAGAAATTGTTTAGAAGAATAAAAAAATAGGAGTCTCAACAATTTTAATTAAATAAGGAATACAGAGAATGATTACTAAATAAGTAGGAGAGCTATCATTTAACGAATAAAGGAAAGATAAATAGTGATGGAAATAAGTCTATTCTAGAAAAGGATGCAGAAAAAGAAAATTTAAAAATGAAATAAGCTTTAAAAGGGAAAAGGAAAGAGAATTCTATTTGACTACTTAGCTGAAAAGGAAAAAATGAGGGGGAAAACTAAATAATTATCTAAAAGCCAGAAAGGCAAAGGAACTAATAAGTAAAACTCTAAAACCAGGTAATAAGCAGCATGGGGGAGCCTTGAGTGTTAAGGAAGAGAGTTAGTGGCAATAGGATTAATTTTTAGAAGACTGAACTAAAATAACTGAAGAGATATGGTAGCAGAAGAGGCAAAAAAAATCCTATTTTAAAAAGTGGGGGAGTACTAGTCTTGCCTAGATTATTGAAGTTTCTACTCAGATTAAAGCCATGGTGTACTAGGCACTCCTCACATAGCTAGACTAATCTACAGGGATATTATTTGGACCTCTTCTTACATTGTAGCCTTGATTGACAAAAGGATATTCCATGTTTATTATCTGTAAAATTTGAGTTTTAACAGCAAATAGGGGGTATTTTCTTAAACAAGAGGTGGAATTAGATGAAACATTTCAAGGAAGGATAATGAGAGCAATAAGCAATGTGGAACTTTCATGGAGTTCTTTCTGCCAAAATCAAAGGTTGTGGTAAATTTCTGTCCTGATTTAATAGTGAAGCATCCTTAAAAAGTGAGGAAACAAAACTAGGAAATGCAATTCTGTATCTGATTCCGACAAGGTTGGAGGTTTGTAAATGACAGAAAATGTGGGGGAAAGTGACTATACCATCACAAACTCCATGATAATCTGACATAGTCTAGCATGCACACAAGATTTCAGAAAACATTTAAATTGTTTCAAGTAAAAGAGAGGTACATTCAAATAATCTAAAATACTGTGGGGAAAATTAAGGGAAAAAAAATTAAACCCTTACCTTCTGTCTTAGAATCAATACTATGTACTGGTTCCAAGGAAAAAAGAGTGGTAAGGGTTAGGCAATGAGGGTTAAGTGACTTGCCCAGGGTTACATAGCGAGGAAGTATCTGGGGACAAATTTGAAACCAGGGCCCCTCGTCTCTAGGCCTGGCTCTCAATCAACTTAGCCACCAAGTTGACCACAAGGAATTTTTAAGAATGAAATTCTGAAGGGATCAACAGAAATGATTCTGGTAAAAAACTAACAACCTGAAGAATCTGATGTGATCATAGAAAGAACTCATTAGTAAACTCATATTTAGGGGGCAACTGGGTGGCTCAGGTCTAGAGACGAGAGGTCCTGGGTTCAAATATAGCCTTAGACACTTCCTAGCTGAGTGACCCTAGGCAAGTCACTTAATCCCTATTGCTTAGCCCTCACCACTCTTCTGCCTTGGAACCAATACACAGTATTGATTCTAAGACAGAAGGTAAGGGTTTAAAAAAATAAAACAAGCAAAAACACCCCTCATATCCATAAAAGTTGTGCCAAGAAAATGGAAGAAATTGAAGGAAAATTAGATGAATAAAAGAGTATAGCATTATACTGAAAGACTACTATTAAGAACAATAAAAATTAAAAAGAGATGGATGTTAAGGACAAGAAGAGTTTGGCTAAATTGGAAATAAAAGAAAAATTAAAGAAGAGATAAGACTAGTACCAGAAATTAAAGCATTAGGGACTGAAATGAGAAAGAATTAGTGAGAAAGTTGAAATGTTTCATTCTAATTTAGTGCTTGCTTTCTCACCTAAAATGAAGGATCTCTGGACTGAAAAGAACAGGATAAAAATGCTTTCCTTAATAAGAGTATTGCATCAATGTGAAGAATTTTACATAACAGATTGCTCAAGGATAATTGGCAGATCTAATCATGAGTTCGCCTGTTTGGTTTGTTGCTCCATTTTCAGTATAATACATAATATCCACTCTCCTAAATTTATACATGCTAAAAGTAGGTAACAGTATATATAGTACATCACCTTTGAGAATTGTTATACCAAAAACTGATTATCCTATGTTGTCAAAAAACAAACAAACAAGTAATCTATCACTGGTTCCATATTCAAAGTCATTTCTCCTTAAAAGAAACTACCAGAGCTTATGTCCTCCAAACAAGGCCTTTGAGAATCATGTATCACTTTCATGATCAATAAATAAGCATTTATTAAAAATCTAATATATGCTGAGTTCTGTGCTTGGTGTTAAGAGGTTGGAGGGGTTTTTTTGTTTGTTTTGTTTTAAATTGTAATTGCCGGCAAGGTGTTTATATTCTAATAAGGAAACAACACATTTTCTTATAGGTATATAGAAAACAGATAAAAGGTAATAACTTTCAGGGCAAAGGCAGTAATAGCAAAGATTAGGAAAGGTCTCATGTACAAGATGATGCTTCAGCTAAGTCTTGAAGGAAACCAGGATTAAAGAGCAGAGGAGGTCTCTAGTTAAGGGGAAAAAAACCAGAATCATATTTTTAGAAATGAAGAGAATGTAGTCCAATTTATGAACATTTTATGAACAGAGGAACTAAGGCCCACAAGGAGTAAGTCAGTTGGCTAAATACCAAAGATGCGAGGAAAAAATATTATCTCTTTCCACTACATATTGTAGTAATATGATATAGCTCAGATTACTAGAAGAAAAGAGTAGATGAAAAAGGTAACTACAACAGGCTGAATTATTACCCTAGAGACTACTAAATATGTTAATAGGAACATAAAGAGTCCAAAAGAAATGGTACTATCACTACCACCATAAGATTAAAAACTGAAGGTACAAAACCCACAGTATTTCAAAGATCTCTGTTCTCAACAATATTCTAGACAACATTCTTCTTAATAACTATGCAGGTAAGTGAAATAACCAAAAACATACAGAAAGCTTTGAAAACATGGAGGAAAAAATCATTAAGCAAGCTGTTTATAGTATAATTGTTTTACTCTTAAAGAGTGGCTTGAGATATAATTGAATTCATGTGCTAAATAGTATTCTATATAATGTGTAATAAATGCCTAAATAGAATATTCACATTAAATAAAATGTATATATGAAAGCAATGATCATATGCTAAAATGTACTCATAGCACTGATTGAAAATTACTTTTTTTCATAAATGAAGATCATACACTCAAACTATGCCTGCTCATCCTGTGCAATTCTCGTTAATGTCATCCTGTAAGTTGGCCACAAGAGACCTATCTAATATAATGGAAGGTGTCCAGGCTTTCTCCAGATAGCTAAAGTTTCTAGTACAGAACAGGATTGTTCAAATGTCATTCTTTACCCATACAACATTACCAACTCATCTTCTTATCATATAATTACCTAAAAGCATTTTTGCCCCATGAATAATTATGGCTTTTATTTTAATAAAGTGGAAATTGTGCCAACAACTTAAAAATAAGTAACAGGAAATGTTAGGCTAGTAATTTCTATGAGTGGGTAATAAAGTATTTACCACAAAACAGTTTTAAATAACTTGAAACATCATTGGTTTGAGTTTTAACAGAAAGCTTCATGAAATAACAATTCCACAAAAAAGCAATGAAATGAACTAATGTAATCAATATAAAGAATAATTTATATCCATTGTTAACAATGAAAACCTATGAAAGATTTGAAGATCACGTCATGTTAATGTTTTCTGAAAAAAGGCTAGAATAGTCAAAATATATAATTTGAAGATACTTGATAATTTTTAGGGATTAATTTAACTAGAGGCAAATTTGGCAAATGGAAAGCCATAAATTGCATGTACCCAAAATTGCTATTCAATTTTTAAAATGGCAATCACTTTAGAAATCCAGTCATTAAGTTTTATAGTTTCCTACTTTAAAAGTATAAGCATTTAAAATTTATTAATTACTATTTCAGAATAGAAAATTGCTTACTGCATTAAATTTCAATCATAAATTTTTATATATGTTGATGATATGACAATATAATTAAGATAACTTACCCTTGTAAAAGTGCCTTCAAAGCCATGAATGTCCAGTTGTGGCTTCTGAGCATAAACATAAGCACTGATGGAGAAAAGGTCCTAAAAATATCAAATTTTAATTAATTGCTATTTTTAAATTCAATAAAACAACATAGAAAATTTCAATAACCAATTCAAATTCATGTTTTTCATAGCAATAGTACAAGAAGCGATACTCTACACAATATACTTTGTTTACAAAGACTTAAATGAAATTATACAATTTCAGATTTAAAAGAGGTCTCATGAATCAATGACTTCAATTTTCTTGTTGGATATATGAGGAACATGAGACACACAAAAGTAAAGAAATATGCCTACAGTATTATATTTGGCTAGAGGGTCAAAACTAGTCTAGTGTTTTTATGCTTCCCTCTGTACTTCCCTAGAGATGACAGAACCATGAATTTAGAGGTGGAAGAGATCTTAACAGATATTCAGTGAAGTCTCCTCATTTTGCAGATGAGGAAACTGAAATACAGAGAGAATGACTTTCCCAAAATAAGTAGGGTTAAAAAAAGGGGGTAAACAGGTAGGAGAGTAATTCTGAAAATGGCAGATACTTCAAAGAAGAAAAAGCTTAATTCTAACTACTACCAATGTAGGTTATATAATAGTTACCTAAGATCTGAATTTATGTATTAATTTCAATAGCATAAAATCACATGAGATTTATAAAATATTTGCTCTTAAACTAGATGTCATGTCTTTTATACCATAAAATGGTAACTGACTCCAAAACCTAATGGATAGCAAAGTACTCCTACTCCAAAAACCCTAAATCATTGTCCTTAAATCATATCTGGAAAATGTGAATTCTCATCATATTTTATCTCACAAAAGAGAGAATTTTGTGTGTGTGTGTGTGGGGGGGGGTTGTTTATTTGTTTGTTTTGCTGTGAGTTCCTTCTTTGAAACAAAAAAGAGGTGGGTTGGTGACTTGGTGCAAGAGGAAAGCCACAAAAGTCACACTGGTAATGGAAGAAACAAACAAGAAAGTTCCCCACCATGCTAGCCAGATACCTTTGGATAAATATAAGAGCAACAGTCAAGCAAGATGGAGGTTATATTTAATAGGGAAAACTTTTAAATTTATCATTTTATTGAGAAAAAAGAATGTTAAAGGCTTGTAAAATATTCCCAAAAGACAACTGAATTTTCCATTACAAAATATAGTATTCCTACTGTAGCATCCCAAGCATATTCACATCTAGGAATCATAAATGACTGTATGATTACTGTGTCTCCAAACATAAGGTTATACCAATGAGGCTTGTGAATGTAACCTTGAACTGGCCATGCAGCCCTTGGCTAAGACAAACTCATTAACATGCTGGGACTCAATTCCCTGGGAAAGCTCCCTTTGCAATCTACACGCCCAAAGGTGTTCCCTCTACCTTGCCACCCAATCTTAATTGTCTATACTTTGTGATGTGGTTACTACATGCTTGGGAGTACCGCGCAAGCAGGACAGGATTAAATTCAGAGGCAAACCCATGAACTTCCTCTTGGCTTTTCTCCCCTTTCATGGAGCTCCACTGGGCTCCTCAATGACTGTCTCTCTCCTCTTAACCTTCTCCTTCCCCGAGGCTGTAACCATCTCTGCCTGCATTCCCTATCTTGATCTCCTCCTCTACCTCCTGTTCCTTTGTACTCATACTTTCCTATCAAAGGGAGTATCATAGGGATTGCCTGCCCTATTCAAACACTGACTTGTCCCTGTCTTTCATTCTCCACCCTGGTTCTCGGTTCCTACCTCTCCTCCGGTCCCATCACAAAGGTGAGCCCCTTCCCTTGTGGGACCCTGCTGGTCAGGGAAGTCCATTAAGGAAAACCCCACACCTACAGTTTAATAATATTATAAATTCTCTTAGCTTCACTGTTTCCTTAGTCCTTAGACTAACCTGTAGTAAAGGAGAATTTAGGTGGTAGAATGGATAGAGTGCTGGGCCTGGAGTTCCAAAGTTCAAATCTGGACCCAAAACTTAGTAACTGTGTTATCCTGCACAAGTCACTTAACCCTCTTTGATTTACTTTCCTTATTTGTAAAATGAGCTGGAAAAGGAAATTGCAAATTATTCTAGTATCTATGCCAAGAAAACTCTGAATATGATCACAAAGAGCCAGACACAACTGAAACAACTGATCAATAACGCCTTGGTAGAAACCTATCTTTTGAGAATAAAATAAGTTATATGAGATGAAGCAACCCTGTCATAGCACCATTTATCTATGATGACTAAAAGAAGTAATGTACAGGCTTGAATATAGCTAGGAAGATGAAAAGGGTCTGTCCTCAAATCATTTCTCTTTTGTAACTGTTGTACTATCTTGTAAAATACTTTTCCTAAACTGAAGGTCTATTTCATTTCCTAGTTATAATTTCAGTTGTTCCCTATTACCTCTAGGATCAAATATATATATATATATATGTGTGTGTGTGTGTGTGTGTATGTATGTATATTTCGCATTTAAAGACCTTTACAACCTTCCCCTTTCAATCTCCCCAGTCTTAAACAATTATCTCAACACACTCTACAGTATGGTCATGAAGGTGTACTTGCTCTTCCTCACAGGACACTTAATTTCCTCATCCCCATGCCTTTGTCCTAGCTATCCCCTTTAAGGAGAATGTTCTACACCTCATTTCTAAGAAACTTGGCTTCTTTCTTACAACTCAAACATCCCCCTTTTTACAAGTAGTCTTTTTTCTCCTCCACTCCCACATCTCTCTAATTAGAATGCAAGTTTTTAGAAAACAGGGGCTGCTTTTCCTTTCTTTTCTTTTCTTTTCTTTTCTTTTCTTTTCTTTTCTTTCTTTCTTCTTTTTTTTGGTAATGCCAACACTTAGCAGAAATGCCTGGCACATAGAGAGGGCTTAATAAATACCATATTCCTTTAGAAGAATGTAAATTTCTTAAAGGCAATGCTTATATCAGGTCTTTTTTTTTGCCCCTTAAATGTTTATTCCTCTAGAGTCAATGCCTTCTAGATAGCATAATAAATGTTTATTGATACTTCTTCCCTCAAAGCAGAGATAGAGAAATTCTAGGTGAGCATAGTGTATATAATTTGATATGCAGTCTTTAAATCAAGTGTTTTTGTTAAATGTTTTTCTTTTTCAAAGTTGAGAATTCAAGCAGGGGGCTGAAAAATAACAAAAAAGCTACTGATAAAATACTACAAAAATAAAAGTAAAATGCACACAGAATGAAGAGAAATATCTGAAAAACTAAATTGAGCTCAGTATCACACTATGAGAAGAAATAAATACTAAAATCCAGAAGCATTTAGCCACAATCACAAAAAACTAAATATTATATTTTGGGAGAGAAATTAAAATATACCTTAACTTTTTTAATGGTAAGGTTGATTTTTAAAAAGCTATATCACAGTGGCTTCTGGAAAAAAGTTTCATTAAAAAGCTATTTAACTTCTCATATCAAAAGGCCTTACTGAATAACAAAATGAATGACAAAAAAAAAATAGAATGAATTCTTCAAAGGAATGAGGTCTATGGGTAGAGAGTATTCATTTCTGACAAACACAACATGTGTTGCAAAAGAGAATAGCTATTAATTCCACAAGATGGAATGTATTGGATTCTTTGATTACAGAAGTAATCTACTAGCATGTTTTTCTAGTTCATCCACTCTAGGTCTCTTTCATTTCAGTGAATACATAAGAATTAGGGTAAATTAGTAAATTGCTTTGAGCACCTTTAAGAAAAAGTACTATAGTAATCAATAATGATGTAAACATTAGTAAATTATAATGAGAATGATTCCTTTCAGAGGGTATACAGATCACTAAAATAAAGTGAATTAATAGAATGTTTTATAATCATCCTAATACTACTCAAAGCTCTCCTTCAAAATATAATTATACAATAATCAAAATACAAGAATATTGGATTCCTAGTTTTTCATTCTATTCAGTGACTTAAAAGTTAAAAGCAAAGGTTTTTATTTATTTTTAATAAGTTTTAGGTTATGAAGATACTTTGTCAACAAAGTAATTTGATAAAAAATATAACTATATTAAGGTCCCTTCTAAAATGTGGCAACAAATAGCATGCTATCAACAATCATTTTATATGCACATAACCATTTAGTAGAACTCATTCCATCTATTATATTAGTCATGAATTGACTGAATAATGGCATAATAATGAGAATGTCTTTCTTGCATTTTACAATAATAATTTAGAAATCACTCTAAAGTTATCAATAATGCAGGAAAGCCTCCTCTATTAGGTCAAGGGCAACATTTGTTCACCTTACTTAAAGATCATTAAAATACGTCCTTAATCATAACATGTGGTTCATTACAAATAAAAGTGCCTTTGGTTCAATAAAACTAATTAAATGTAAATGGTATTGTTTACTGCTGTATGGATCTTTTGATATAAATCAGCAAGTCACAATTTATTGAAAATTACTGTGACCTCATTACACTTAATTTTGCCTGATCACACAAACCAGAAACAAATTTCCAGACTATCTACAGTGCCTGAAATACTAATTCCAAAACAACTATGAAGCCACAAGAAACCTAACCTGGGTGTTAGAGGACTTACAATGCAGCTATCTTTAAATGACTTGTTGAAATTTTAATTTTCTGATCACATTAAGTGGTTTGGGAAGTCAACAAAATCTGTACTGATCATCTTTGGTAGTATTATCTATTCCTTAAGAAAAGCACTAAAGGTTTACATGTTTATTTACTCTGGTTGTCACAGTGGATAAAGTTACAATACTAAATTGACGATGAAACTGACAGATCATGACAACACTAGATGCCTACAATCCATTACTGTAGATAGAAATAGAAATCAAAATGAGTTACAATTATGGGTAGCATAAGCAGCTAAATGAAAGACCAAATTGTCTCACCTGTTTCTATAATCAAATTATACCTTTCTTCTCCCCTTAAAAAAGCAATCTCTATCTATGTGTCAAATTATGTTATTCTAAAAATTTCAACTTTAGCAATGTTTTCTCAATACTACCAAATATCCTTTATTAAAAATTTCCTTTTCACAGTCAAGTTTCAAATGTTAAAATATTTTCAAGTATCATTTAGGTGTGTTGATCAATTCTTCATCCTAACTGTATAGCTCACAAACTTGGAAAATAGGATAATATATGTTAAGTGTAGTGGAACAAAAGAGCAGGGCTATATCTATAGCTCTACAAAAATCTATCCCTATTACTTGAAGCAGTGTTTCTATTGTGAAATTAAAAGTTTCTGATCTGTAAAATAAAAAATTGGACTAGATGAACTCTACAATTATGCATGTTAAAATTTCATGTATACTTTTTTATCAATCCAGTTATCTCTTTTACAAATATAGAAATGCCTATCTATACTTATATCAAGCTAAAATAATAAATTCCACTGAGTTTTTAGAAAATATGCTTCTTGCATTAATGTTATTTTAATTCCTGATTTCATTATAACACTTAGAAAATTAAAAAAACTACCTCAAACTACATATATAGAAATACTTGTTCCAGGTTTTAAAAAAATCCATTAGTTATTTTAAGATTAGGCCAGCAGGTGGCATTCATGAATTCTTATTTTATATTTTGAGTTATTATCTTTTCTAGGATTATTATCTAAAAGATTTCCAGAAAGCATCTTTGAAGTTCTATACATTTTACAAGATAAAACTTTCCTATATTTTGAAAAGTGGAAACTGGCATGATATTTAAATAGTTAGGCATATTTTATAACTATAGGAGGATAACTAGGTAGCCTCCTAATATTTCTGCTTGTTCCCTAATTCTGTGATCAATTTAATTTCTATATCTAAAATGATTTACTTTGCCAACACATATTAAAGAGGTATATGTATAACAGACTCTGAAACACAGGTATTTAAATTAAAGATAGAATTAAATAATTATATTTAAAATCAAACCAGCTTTTTTAAAACCACATTTGAAAATGCTAAAGTGAAAATATAAATAGTTTAAACAGTATTAAGATGTTAAATACAGTAAGTTCCTGGCATAGCTAACAAGAAGGGAATAATCTAATGAAGATGAAACTTAAGATACAAGAATTTTGGAATAATTATTTAAATAATGGTAGAAAAGAGTCTAAAGAGGACATTTGGGAACTATCACATAGAAATACTGAAGAAAAAATGATGGATCATTATCCTCTAACCCATTTTGCATTCTCTTCAATAAGACTAATTGGCAACTTCATTTCAGATTGATCCTGCTAAAATAGGGGCTTTTTTTGTTGTTGTTGAGCTATGACCATTGTTCGTCATGGCCATCATATAAAATGTATAAAGGAGAGGGTAACAGCATTAGTTGTCAGGCTCATCAAGGTGATATTATCAAGGAATATCAGCAGGAATATAATTTAACTTCACTTTCCATTAGCTGCTCAGTTTGATTTCAACTCCATGGAATATCATGCCAATCATCTGAAATTTCACTGCCACTAAGGTTGATTCAGTTTTTGATATTCAGCAACATTTCAACTCCTGTAGTTATCTTTCCCCTTTTACTCGTGGACTGGAGAGTAGAACTCCCTCAAAGTTTTCCTTTATAGAAGGCTCTGAGCTGTCAGAACTTTCCAAGTCACTATTTGTTTTTTCATCAAGAAGATCAGCTTGGTTCCAACTCCACAGAACATTATGCTTCTTAAATAAATCTGGAAAGGGTCTCCAAGACCTTAGCCTACTTTTGTGTGTCTTCACTTACAAGATTGGGACTTTTCCACTTCATCAAAAGCACTTATTCATTTGGCATAACAAGAAGAGTGCTTACCCCAAACCAGAGATTTCTTCTAACAAATATTCCCACAGATTCTATAAGAGGAAAATTGGGGGCATATATGTACAGAATATATAGTCACATATGCTCCACAACTGAAGAAACTTGATATCCTTTCTTTCTATGGAGGGTTTCATGAATTTTGTGATAGAGCATCACAATAGAGATAGATGATTTATATTTGTGTTCAGATGGGCTGGCTTCATAAAGATATGGCATGGGTGACTCTGTTGGAATAGATAAAGAGCATCTGTGCTAGCTTCTCACTGAGATTGCCTTGATGCTGATATGAGTAAGGCAGACTCCTCAACTGCTGGACTTAGATGCCTCTATGCTGGACCTGGTCATTCAGCTACTGGCCTAATGCAAGGATGCTCTGGGCAGACCATTCAGATTTCTAGGCTTCCTTCAGGGCCTAGCATCTCTGCTCTACAGGACAATACATTAAACTGCCTGTAATCACTCTCCAAAGAGTAGTTATTTACAGTCTTTTTTGCACCTTCAGCAACTGGCCAGGACTAGGTGGTACTTTGATCTATTTAACTGGAGTTCTATGGTTCCCTTTTAGGTAGGACAAAAATCCTTAATTTAGGACTGGTAAGTAGCTAGTCTGATTCCTTCAAAGCTCTGAGATTTGTCACTTCCACAAAAACTTTAGAAGAGATCTAGGCTTTCTTGTTTCCATCATCAAACTGTAAGCTCCTTGAGGACAGGGACTTTCTTTTCCTTTTTGTATACATAGTATACATAGCTTGTCATGCCCTCCTAGGGCAGCTCTCCAGCCTCTGACTCCCACCTGACACCCAGCTCTCACTTGTGGCTCCTAGTAGCTGCTAGCATGAAGCAGTGGCCACACCCCGGGCAACGGCTTCGACAGGCCGGCCAAACCTTGTGAGGGTAGCCATCGGGTCGTCGACCCCTGGTGAACTAAGGCTTTGCTCACCCAGCATGTGAAGACTGCTTCGGCGGAACAGAGGGAAGAAACCAATAAGAAGGTTCAATGGCTGAGAGGGCGACGCAGCAAAGCACTGTGGAGTGCGTAGGGCATGTTGGAGCACAAAAGACAACACGGCCATCCAATGCAGCTGAGGAAGTCTCCAGGTGTAACGACTTTTCATGCCACTGGACCCAGGCTTCCAACGCTGAGAGAGTGGGACTGTCTCTGTGCATCGACTTTTCCATTTAAATCTCCTTCAAGCACAAGTGTCTTTGTGCACACTCATTTATGAAAACGCACAAAGACAAGTCATTCTTGGTTACCAAGAGACTACTACCATACATAGTGCTTAGTAGAGTGCCTAGAAGAGTGATGGCAAACCCTCTGTAGGCATGTGGCTGCACCGCTCTCCCCCTTTGCCCCCCAGTTCCTTACTAGAAAGGCAAAGGGACATGCGCGGAAATGCTACCCTCCCCCTCTCCATTATGCCTAATGCCATTTTTTCACATCCTGGGCCTTTCTGCCCCGGCAGCTAGATGGGAGTCCACAGGAGATAAAGGGGGTGCCTCAAAGGCAGCAGAACTGAAGGGGAGTGGAGCACTCAGGCCACTCCTCTCTCCCTCTCTACACTTGCTAAGGACATTTATCACTTCACCCACCTTTCTGCTCACTAGCCCAATGGGGGTGCTTCCTCCTTCCGCTGTAAGGGGTAAAAGGAGTGGGGGGCAGGAAGTACCTGGCACTTGGGGAGGGCATGAACTGTGGTTTTTAGGTGGGGTGAATATGATACCTGGGGGGGGGGGCAAACCCAGCCCTCTGTCTCTAAAAGGTTTGCCATTACTGACCTAGAACATAGTAAGTGCTTCATTAGTGTCTATTGAATTAAGACTACAGGAGTCAACCCAGGATTTCAGACTCATTTTGATAAAGGACATAAAAATGTTTCCAGATATGTTGTCATGGTAGGCAACAAGGTGACAAAACACGAAACTATACATTCTATGAATTGAAAATGGGTATTATTTCCTAATGTTCCCTTTCCTCATTCTCTTCTGTAGCCCCAAGCAATAACCTGTAAGTCAGAAGAAGCAAAGGGGCCATATATAGATGATAAAAGCTCTACTTAGTTCAACCCATAGATCAGAGGAAAACTGGGTCAGCTCCACCACAGTTTTCATAAAATGGAGAGCACAGTATAGTCTCTTCTAAGGCACCCTCCTCAAAGCTACCCAGTCTCTTAGGTTCATGTCAGCAGTGAACTTCACTTTATACTAGAAATGCTCTTCTCCACAAGTCTACTAAGTTCTCATGTCTGTACAAAGTGAAATTTTCAATGATTAACAGGGTATGAAGAGCTTGCTTCCTACGATACATCTGTAGTGGGGTATGACTGTGAACACAGGTAGGCCAAATATCATAGAAGAATAATGACTCCCAGGATAGATGGAAGAACCTCCACTCTTTAGAGATGCAGTCTAGGGCGTGATCTGAGTACTCCAAAAGGCCTCTTATAGAAATGATATAAAGATTTCACAAAGAGGGGATTTTCATCTGCAACAAGTGCCAATGATTTCATACATTAGATTGTTAACTCTTAAGAGGGCAGGAACTGTCTTTTTCCTTTCTTTCTATGCCCAGTATGTACACAGGGCCTGACATACAGATGCTTATTAAATGGTTACTGACTATATGATCCTTTGACCAAGCACAAATGAACATGAGAACAGACAGAAATATAAAACTCAAAAAAATCCTTGGGAAAGCAAAAGGAGGATTCCTTTGATAGGCCCAGGCCAGGCAGTCTTAGTACCTCTCAGAAATAAGAATTTTTGAAGGCAGAAGCTGGTGTTGGTCACAAAGGGGAACAAAAACCTGGTTCAAGTTACCCTTGAAATAAGTCTAATCTCTTTTATGGACAGAAACTGTCAACCCACAGCATACCTGTGGGTCAGAGGACAAAAAGACACTAAAATAAGGGTTATCCCCATAAAAATATATTTCCAAGGAAGGACAAAAGCTCTCACAACAAACAAAATTGTGATAGCAAGGAAAAAGGGAGCAAGAGGAAACCAAAACCAAAGCCAGACAAAGAAATGCAGGCCTGTAATGACATCATTCTCACTTTTGAGGGGCCCTTCCATTCACTGTTGGGTTCACTTGACCAAGCTCAAACAATTAAATAATAATTTTGTAAATTCTAAAGATATTGTCACATCTCCCCTCACCCTTTTATTATATCAGCTTTTTCTATATTCACTCTTAAGAAAAACCTATTATGTCCACTGTTGCTACAATCAAACATTGCTCATAAAATTCACACTATAGCTCCATCGACAAATTTATTACATTTCTTTCCACTGCTCCAAAGTTATTTTATTCACCTTTAACTACTGCTTGTCATACCCTTTTCACTTTCTCAAGGTCCCAAAATTCTGTTCACATTCTCAATTCTCAGATATTTATACTCTGCTTCAAGGGCATTTGCACTTAGTTCTTCTGTATTTGGAAATTTTATTTTACCCTTCACTCAATATCACCTACTTTTCTTGTTCAGTCATTCAGTCATGTCCAACTCTTTATGATCCAATTTGAGATTTTCTTTGCAAAAACCTAGAGTGGCTTGCCATTTCCTTCTCTAGATTGTTTTAAAGATGAGGAAACAGAGGGAAACAGGATTAAGTGACCTGCCCAGAATCACACAGTAAGTGTTGGAGGCCAGATTTGAACTAGAAAAGATGAGTATTTCTGATGCCAGGTTATTCATCTCACCTAGATACCCTTATCTTATCAAGGTTAAATTATTCATGTTCTTGATTCAGTATCCTCTCATAGGCTATCCCATCTCTCCCCCTTGTTATTGCTTCTTTGCATATTATTGTGTTCAGACCTAACTATCTACAAAAAAAGAAAAAAATTTTTTTTCTAAAACCTGATAAAACAATGAGATAATCATTCATCCTTCTCTTTACTACTTTCTTTTACCAAACTTCTTGAAAGTACAGACTAAAATTAATTCTTTCTTCTAATCTCTCTCATTTCTATAGCGATTCATTCCATAATTCCTTGAAATCCAGCTTCCATGAGCAACTAATAAAACTCTGTGAGTGTGTGTGTGTGTGTGTGTGTGTGTGTGTGTTCATGCCACTAGCACAGTAGAAAGAGTACTAGATGTGAATTTGAGAACCTGTGTTTTATCTACTTTGTATCTTAGATCTGTTTATGCTCTAATCCAGGGGCCATAGCTGTGCCACTCAACCTTTTTGATCCTTAATTTCCTTATCTGTGAAATACAATATTTAGGTTGACTTTGTGGTCTCTTTGACCTATGAATTTATAATCCATTTATATTGACACTCATAGATTTCTTCTTTTTCCCTTCTCATTTCCTGTGCTATTACTCAGTCATTAGTCTGAGTTCTCTTTCTCATTTTTATTTTCGCTCATTATAGTCATTAACTTGCATTCTCATTTATTAGTTTCTTGTAGCCATATGACATCTTTGGATTAATAAGTAATTCCTATTTTCTGTTAGGGATAAATATGTGTGTGTTTTCATTAGTTATTTTTAGGTGTTAAGCTGGAATCAGGCTGCAAAGGGATAAAAAGTTAATGTACATCATTATTTACAACATGTATATTGTACATCAAAGCTAAGAATAAACAATTAATATACAGGTATCCCTTCCACACTGAGACTTTCACCATCACAATTTCAATATACTGTGGGTCAGTATAGAAAAGTAAATGGGAATTGGAGGTGGGGCATGAAGGCCAGCAGACAACAAAGAAAAAGTTTAAAAAATGCATTTTTACTTGACATACAACTACATGTAGTCTATGACAAAATATTTAACCCAAATATTACAATAAGGTACTAAACATACCCCAAAAAAGAAAATGGAAAAAACTCAAACTTCTTGTCTGACATGAAGGGAAGGTCAAAAATCTTTATATGTGTTTTCCAGATTATAGAGGCATCCTGCCTCTAATCCTTGCAATGAGGAAGGGATAGATGTACTTGATAACTCTGCATTTTTCTATGATTCTTGGTAATTAAGTGCTTTTAGCAAAAAATGAAAAGATTACATTTTTGATGGTATTAACTATGATATAAGAGAAAAGAGAGAGCCCAATAGAAAAGCATCCTATAAGTTATAAACCTTGTCTTCAAGATCCCAATTTTTACCTACAAGATTAGGTTGGAATGAACCTTAAAAGTACAGTTTCATCACTTAACTCTACAAATGGTGAAAATGAGGGACTAAGTATCCCTCTTAAATGTAAAAAATAATTCTACTTCAAGTAATATGATGTGTATTAGTTGATTAAGAAGACACATAATGATAAAAGGCAACTATGAATTCAGTAACATTCAAAATAGCTAACATACTAAATAACATGAATAGAAGAATTTTAAAAATCTAAAGTGCTTAGAACTATGAAATAATAAAAAATCTTAGTCTTAGATTCATATTATAAACTAGATGAGGAGAGGATGAGAACGACAGAACTAAGAAACAGTTTGAAAATAAAAAAGATTAAGAGTTTTTGTGCACTTCAATATGAAACAAAGGAATGTCAGCCAAAAAAAATTTTAAGTAAAAAATTTTAAAACATAAAGGCATAATGTCTAGAGAAAGGGAGATTATAATCTTTGAGAGAGAACTTGTCAATAATTTCTGAATATACAAACTAATGTGAAAAATATGAAGACAAAGGATCCATTTTATTTGGGAATTCACAAGACATTTTAGATGACAGATAGTGAAGTTCAAACAAAGTGAGAGTTCCCTATCAATGGGAAAAGACTCTAAAGTTTTCAGAGTTGATAATGTAATAATTACATTAAACCTCAGAACACCATAAAAATTGGACTAACCATCTACAATAATAAAAAACAAATAAAATGTGAATTTTGACCACAAAGTAGCAAGACACTAAAATAAGTCCATCTATTGTAGACAATGGGCAGATAAGTGAGTGGATTGTTTTATGTATATATATCTATATATATATAAATACACACCCATATATTTTATAAACATATAGATATAACATAAATCATAAGAATCATACTAGATTAGAAGGAATGAAGATTATAATTCATATCAGTCAGTTAATAAACATTTATTAAATATTTACTGTATGCCAGGGACTGTGCAAAGAAAGAACTTATATAGGCAAAACCACAGTCCAGAGCTGTGTCTACAGTAATCTGTCCTACTGCTTTGACAAGACCATACCAGAGAAAGATGACCAGTAGGGTAAAAAGCCTCAAAACAACTTCATATGGGGATCAATTAAGACACTGGGGATATTATTAGGTTGAGGAAGAGAAAGAGGCACTCGGGAACATGACAAATATCTTGAAAGTTTCTAAAAACTATCACATGAAAGGAATATTTGATTTATTAATTTAGTACAAATGAAAGAAATTTGGATTTGTGGGGAAGCAAACTTTAGATTAACATAAAGAAATACTACCAAAAAATCAGAATTGTTGAGGAAGGAAAAAGGAAAGAGGAATGGGGGAATATCAGTGAGGGAATAGAAGAAAAGGGAGAACAAGAAATGAATTTCCTGACAAGGGAGGTCTTCAATTAGAAACTGACTACATATGATATGATAAAGGTGGTTTTTTCCTCCCCATTTTGAACCCTTGCCCTCTGTCTTAATGGATACTATTGGTTCTAAGGCAATGCTGTGAAGTGACTTGCCTAGGGTCACACAGAAAGTATCTGAAGCCAGATTTGAACCTAATCCTCCTGGATCGCTATGCTATCCACCAAGTCACTTAGTTTCTCTTTGTCTTTAAAAAAGGAAATCAAGCATTAGATAGGATTTGGAATAGATAACATTACTCTGAGAGCATAGGATTAAACTAGCCCTTTAGAATATTTATTAGAGACTAAAGAGAGAATTTATTGAAAATTTATAAAAAAAATAATACTAGAAGTGACAAAATGTGTTGGTATGATGGCCTATAATAGTGCATCCACATTAATGAATAACAAATATTCTTAAATCATCAAGATATATTATATGGAATCACATTCAATTCCTATCCAATTAGCTCAGGAGTCCTCAAACTGAGGCCCCCTGAGGCCATGTATCCAGCCACCACCACACTTCTGGAAGGGGCACGTCTTTCATTGGTGGTGAGTAAGAGGAGCACTGTATGTGGTGGTACCAGAAAGCGTGGCGTCGCTCATGTACAGTACTACTTCCAGTGATATAATCCTAGGGGCGCCACGCAAAGGATTATGTGGTTGCACAATGGAAGACATCAGCATGATGGGCAGCGATCTGGGGTAAGGGATTCCACATTGTGTATACTGCTGCCCGATTAGGGTTAGGTTTTTATAGTCCGGCTCTCCAATGGTCTGAGGGACAGTGGACTGGTCCCCTGGGTAAAAGTTTGGGAACCCCTAATAGCTATTCTTTAAGGCCCAAAGCAAATAACTCAGTGAGATTTTCCCTGATCTTTCTAGCTGGACTTAATCTCTTCCTGTCACTAGAACTCCACATTCCATTAATCTTCATTTATCCTATCAAATTATTCTCTACCAGGACAAGCTTATATTTGTAATCCCAAAGTGCTTAATTTTTTTTATATAAATTGTTTTTAATGTTTCCACTTATCAGTTCTTTCTCAGGAGGTGGACATACATGAGTTACTCTTCAAATATTAATTCTGTAGTTTTAAATAATGTTTATGGTTCTATTCATTTGACTCCCCAATTTCATGTTAAGTTTTTTTCAAATTTTTAAAATATTAACCACATCATTTCTTATGGCTACCAAAAAAAGAGAATTGTTATAAATATTTTGGAATATATAGGGGTTTTTTCCCCTTTTTTCCTGATCTATTCAGGGAATACATCCAACATTGTATTGTTGGATGCAAGTGTATATAGTTTTTTAAATTTCTTGGCATAACTCCAAATGGCTCTCCAAAATGGTAGGATCACTCCACAGTTCTACAAAGTGTATTAGTGTCTACATTTTTCCACAACTCCTGCAACATCTGTCATCTTAGCCAATCTGATGGGTGTGAGATGATATCTCAGAACTGTTTTGATTTGCATTTTTTTACTTAATAGACATTTAGAGTGTTAATACATTTCTATATGGCTTTGATTTCTTCTTACAAAAAGTGTTCATATCTTTTTTCATTTATCAATTTGGGGATAACTCTTAATCCATGAATTTGACAAAATTCTCTATATACTTTAGACTTAAAACCTCTATGAGAGAATTTGTCTATAATCTCACCTTTATCCCCACCAAATTTTCTCTTTTCCTTCTTATCTCGGTTACATGTTTTATTTATTAAAAAAACCCTTTTAATTTAATGTAATCAAAATTATTCATTAAGATCTCAGAATACTCTTGATCTCTTTTTATTCATAAATTCCCCTCATATCCATAAATCTGATTAGTAATATGTTCCCTATTTTTCCAATTTTCTTAGGATTATCTCCATTGCATTTGGACCATGATTTCATTTTCCTCTTAATGAATGGTGTGAGATATTGGTCTATATCTAGTTTCTGCCGAATTACTTTTCAATTGTCTCAACAATTTTTACCAAATATTGAGTTCTTCTCCCCAAAAGTTTTATATATACTTTTGTCAAAACCAAGGTTACCATAACCTTTTACTACTTTTTGTTGTTTCTCTGTTTTATTCCAATAATTTACCATTCTATTTTTTAGCCACTCTAAGATGATTTTGATAATTAATGTTTTATAATACAGTTCAGAATCTAGTGCTTCTACAACTCCTTCCTTTCCTTTTTACCCCATTGATTCCATTGAAATTCTGGACTTTATGTTCTTAGAAATTAATTTTATGATTTTTTTCTAGCTCAACAAAATAATTTTTTGTAATAAAATTTGGAAGAAACCGAATATGTAGATTTTAGGTAGGATTGTCATTTTAATTATATTGGCTCACTCCACACATAACCAACAGATATTTCTCCAATTATTTAAATATGACATTTTTTAAAAAGCATTTTTATAATTATGGTTATATAGTACCTGGATTTGTTTTGACATATATTTTTAAGTATTTAATTCTGTCTGTAGTTATTTTTTAATGAGTTATCTCATGCTCTCTCTTTTTCTCAAAGGTCTTCGTTACTGGTATATAAAAATGCTGAGGATTTAGACAAGTTTATTTTGTATTCTAGTACCTTGCTAAAATTATTGATATTTTCCATTTTTTTCATCTCTAGGACTTTCCACATATACTATCACATTGTCTGCAAAAAGTGAGTTTTAATACCTCTCTGCCCATTCAGATCCTTTCAAATCTTTTCCTTCTCTTATTACTATTGTAAGAATTTCTAATATGATATTAAATAATATTGGTGATAATGAGCATTCTTATTTCCACTCCTGGTCATATAAGCAAGGGTTCTAACTAATTCTCATTAAAAATACTTTCTGATAGTTTTAGGTAAATGTTTCAGTTGATTTTTTTAAAAAAAATCCATTTATGCCTATGTTTTCCAATGTTTTGAATAGGCATGAGCATTGTAATTTGTCAAAGGCTTTTTTCTACATCAATTAAGTCGCATAACCTCATATCTAAATGCAGAAAAGCAGAAATATTAAATACATTCTTTTCAGATCATGATTCAATATGTAATAAGGGATCATAGAAAAAAGTAAAAATTAATTGGAGAATAAAATATATTAAAGAATGAGAGTTAAAGAAAAAGTCAGAAATAAAAAAAGAATTTTATTACAAAGAAAGATAAGAGGCAATATAGCAAAACTTACAGGAGAGAACAAAAATAGAAAATAGAGGAAATTTTTTATCACTAAATGCTTATATAATTTGATTAGAGAAAGAACAGATCAATTAAATGGAAATGAAATTAAAAACTAAAAAAAAAGAATTAATTAAAACATTTCTAACTAAACACGAAATTGTAAATTCTAAAAATTAAAAGATAAAAAAACTGAGTGTAAGAAAATCATCAAATTAATAAATAAAACTAGAAGTGGGTCTGATAAAAAAGTATTGGTAAATATGATTTTAAAAAGAGCAAGTAAGAATATTCACAGTCCTCTGGAATGCTGATTGGTCACTACATTCACCAAAGTTGCATAATTCAAAGTTGTCATTTATCTTGGCGTATGGATCTATTGCCTAACAGAACTCTCTCATTATAAAAGTTTGTCTCTTTGCCATAATAAATGGAGATCATGCATCCTTCGTCTGGCCCTTGCTGTGCTGTGTGTGTGTGTGTGTGTGTGTGTGTGTGTGTCTGTCTGTCTGTCTGTCTGTCTGTCTGTCTGTCTGTCTGCCTGCCTCCCTCTGTCTCTCTCCCTTTCCCTCTCTACTTAATTCTCTCAACATCTGAACCCTGGCACTCAAAACATAGTGCCCCCAACATTTTGCCATCACAAAAAAGATTTATTGCCCTTCATTTCATTTTTAACATATTGTTAGAAGCTTCAATATTTTTTGTGCTACTTAACCTATTTCTCTCACAATTTCTATTAATTCTGATTCTCCTATATGTAATTAATTTTCCTACCACTTAAATTGTCTTTATTTTTTGCATTCTTTATTTTTTACATTCTAAATTTAGAATTCTATCTTCTGAACGAAATTATTTTCTAATATCTTCTTAAGGTAAGAGTTTAAATTTAGGTTTTATGCTAAATATGAGAATTCGAAAGTAACATTGTGGTCACTGATTTAAAAATATTATAGCTTAAGTCAAAATGATTTTTAGGAGCTTTATTTACAAAGAGGTAGAAAGGAGTGAAAGTGGAAAAATGTAAGACAGAAGTAGATAATTGTTTAGCCTACCACCCTAAGTGCTCTTCCAGTGCCCAGCTCAGCTCTGGCAGGACTTCACCTATTTCCCAATAATCCTCAGCGAGAGGTCCCAGTGATGTTTTCTGTCAGAATTCCATCAATTCAGCCTCTTCCAAAGCCAAGGCAGGAATCTCAGCCACTCACCCAGCAAGCCAACTCAGAAACCAGGGAAACTGTCTCCTCCAAGTCAAGACAGGGATCTCAGTCACTCATTCTAAATGCCAGGAATTTCAGGAACCAATCTCTCGAGAAGGCAGGAAAGGAATGCATGCTAGACCATTCTGGTCTCTTCTTTTTATGCTCCTTTTTTCCATGTCACTCTCTGTCACGGCCCGTCATTCCCCCTTTTTCATTAAAATCAATGTAGTCTTTCAATTTGCCTACCTCTGCCGAAGGTAGGCAAAGGGCAGGTAGTCTTTGGAGATGTGAGCTTACTCTATTAAGTAACTGTGAACTCTCATACTTAAGTGTTAAAGTGGGGGTACTTTAAGTTCTTAATGTGATTTGCTAAAAATCAACAATGAGAGAGTTAATCCTATCTTCACATTAAGAAATTTTATTTACCTTATTAAACATTATGAAATTGTCTATTGCTATTCCATGATATCTGGAGAATCAATAAGATTCTATTTTTTCATCAATTTAACATTCCTTTACATTGCATATTTGAGTATTTTCATATTATAACATATTTTGGTTTTCCTTTGCCATCATCTTTCTGTTTTTAGATGTGTCTCTGCTGCTATATCTAGTTCTGTACTAAAATTTATTCCAGCTTTTTCTGTCATTAATCATCAGTCATTCTTCACTTCTTCCTGTTCCTCTGGTTCAGATTCCACAAATTAGGAACCCATGGTCACAATTTTTGCACTTGAGTGAATACTTGGTAGGGGGACTGGAGGGAGTTCGTATTCTGTGTACTCTCAGAGAGAGATAACTGGCATTAGATGGCTTGCTAGTCGTCAGTCCAGTCTTCTCACCTAGACTATGGCTCTGAGAATTGCACATGAAGATGACCTTTAATTCATTTTACTCCAACCCACTTCTTCCTCCCCTATCAAAGTCTGACTATTCTTAAAAGATCAGAGAGGTTTGCACAAAAGCATTGCTATGATGGTGGGTCTCTACAGAATAGCACTCAAAAGCCCATGAACTTATCTGTGATCAATGAGGGGAGTTTTAGGTGTGAATACCGAGTCAGAATTCTAAGTATTAAGATTCTCTGGATTTAAACTTTTGTGAAATAAACATTTCTGCCTTAATAGTTACAATATTTAATAGCTGTCACATATCTTTCCTTTAAGGTCTGTTGTTTAAAGATATTTTTAAAGTACAACTTCTGAAATCATGTTGATTGCTTCCTTTCAAAGTCATTTTTAAAGGTGTTTTCCATAAAAGATAAAAAATATCAAAGGAGCTAATTAAAAAATATATGAAGGACCAGGGTCTAGCAGTACAGGATCTTAAACTGTACTACAAAGCAGTGGTCATCAGAACAATCTGGTATTGGCTAAGAGGGAGGATCAATGAAACAGGCTTGGGATAAATAACCTCAGCAAGATAGTGTATGATAAACCCAAAGATCACAGCTTTTGGGATAAAAAAACACTATTTGACAATAACTGCTGGCAAAATTGGAAAACAGTATGGGAGAGAGATTAGGTTTAAATCAATATCTCACACCCTACACCAAGATAAAGTCTGAATGGGTAAATGACTTAAATATAAAAAAGGAAATTATAAGTAAATTAGGTAAATATAGAATAGTATACCTGTCAGATCTATGGAAAGGAAAGAACTTAAGACCAAGAAAGAAACAAGAGAATATCACAAAATGTAAAATGAATAATTTTGATTACATTAAATTTAACAGTTTTTGTACAAACAAAACCAAAACAACCAAAATTAGAAGGGAAGCAACAAATTGGGGGGGGGGGGTATCTGAATAACAAAAACCTATGGCAAAGGTCTAATTTCTCAAATTTACAAAAAATCAAAACTACCAATAAGCATGAAAAAGTGTTCTAAATCTCATAATTAGAGAAATGCAAATCAAAACAACTTTGAGGTATCACCTCACACCTAGCAGGTATGTTACTATGATAGCAAAGTAATGAATGTTGAAGGGGATGTGGCAAAATTGGGACACTAATGCATTGCTGGTGGAATTGTGAATTGATCCAACCATTCTGGAAGGCAATTTGGAATTATGCACAAAGGTCTTTAAAAGACTACCTGTCTTTTGATCCAGCCATGGCATTGCTGGGTTTGTACCCCAAAGAGATAATAAAGGAAAAGACATACAAAAATATTTATAGCCGTACTCTTTGTAGTGGCAAAAAATTGGAAAATAAGAAGATGCCCTTCAATTGGGGAGCAGTTGAGCAAATTTTATCTGTTGGTGATGGAATACTATTGTTCTAAAAGGAATAATAAACTGGAGGAATTCAATGTGACCTGGAACAACCTCCAGGAACTGATGCCGAACAAAAAAAGCAGAACCAGGAGAAAATTATATACAGAGACTGATACACTATGGCATAATCAAATGGAATGGACTTCTCTATAATAGCAGAGAGAAAGAATGCCATCCACATACAGAGAAAGAACTGTGGAGGTAGATACCCAAAAGAAAAACATTTGCTTGATCACATTGTTTGATGGGGATATGATTGGTGATGTAAACTCTAAATGATCACTCTACTGAAAATATTAATACTATGAAACTAGGTTTTGAACAATGATACATGTAAAACAGTAGAATTGCTCATTGGCTCTGGGAGTGGGGAGGGAAGTGGGGAGGAAAAGAACACAAATCATGTAACCATGGGAAATGTTTAAAATTAATCAATTAAATATTTTTTTTAAAGAAAGGTAAAGCTGTTTTCTAATTGTATTTATATACTTAAGCAAGTATAGCAATCTAGCATGGTAACTGCTAGGCATTTTAAAATTAACCTTATTGTGAATTACCTTTTGATCATTTCCACCTGGATTCTGATAGTGCTAAATGTAAATTTTGAAAATTTAAGGAGTATTTTCTAATTTAATTAGTCAATAAATGTTCATTAAGAATCTACTATGTGAGGGGTAGAGATGAAGGAAAGAGGGAGGGAGGAGGGATGGAGAAGGAGAGAGGGAGGAAAAGAGAGGGGGAGAGAGAGAAAAGAGAGGAGAGGGGGGAAGGGAGAGAGTGGGAGAGAAAGAAAGGATGCTAGGCCTAACCACTGGGTAACAAATGAAGGCAGAAGACTCTCACTACTATATATGGAGCTTAGCCTAATGGGGGAGACAAAATGAAAACAATTATGTACATGCACAATATATAAAAGATAAACTAAAAATAGTCAACAGAGGAAAGGCACTGGGATTGAGAGGGATTAGAAAAGGCTTATTTGAGGAATAACAAGGAAGTCAGCATCACTGGTTTAAAATTATGTGGAAGTTTTATAAGAAGACTAAAGAAGTGAAGAATATGCAGATTATGAAAGTATTAGAAGATCACTTTGATAGAATAGTGGAGGATGGAATGGATAGGGGAAAGATGTGTAGTAGATACATTAACCAAACGGCTATTGCAATAGTCTAGGTGTCTCCTGTACTTCAGAAATGACAATGGCAGAAAGGGAACGAGACACATGCCAGTGATCTTACAAAGTAAAACTGACATAGGGAACATATGCAATATAAGGTATGAGAAAGAGAAGTCAAGGACAATATCTAGATTCTGGGCCTAGATCACTGAGATGATGGTAGTACTCCTCAACAGTAATAGGTGAGTCAAGAAAACGGAAGGATTTGGGGTGAAAGATGATGTGTTCACTTATCGGAGGTTAGCACATTTATGGTATATTAAGTCTGAGATGTCTAATGGACAGTTGGAGATGTGAGAGCAGAGATCAGCAGGAAGACTACAATTTAATAAATTAATTTGAGAACCATCAACATACAGATACTAACTGAAACCAAGGGATCAGATGAGAACACAAAGTGAAATAGTCTAGGGAATGAAAAGAAAAAAAGTCTAGGAAAGAACCCTATGAGACATGCATAGTTAGGAGGCAGGACTCTGACAACACGTGACCTTGATTTACTCATGTATTTGCTATGAAAGCTTCTAGTGTTCTCCCCATTGCATATACTACTTAATTTTTGTTTTAGATACTTTTTAATATCTTTTTATGGTTCCTCTAAGCCTGTATTTTATAGTGGCTTTTTTAAAGCATGAGTGTTATATTTTATCAAAAGCCCATTCAGCTTCATTGGAGATAATAACTTGGCTGCGGGTACTCTTGTTCTTAATATTGTTCATTACAATTTGCCCAGAGTCACACAGCTTTTAAATATATGAAGTCACATTTGAATACAAAAATTCCTGACTTTAGGCCCAGCACTCAGGACTATATTTACATCATTGAAAGACCTAGCAAGGTAGGATGCTTTCTTTTCTCAGTTTATGAGAATAATTTGAATAGTATTGGAAGAATTTAATATAATCGTCATGTAACTCAAACAGGGTGAGGAATTGGTTTGGGGTATTTTTTGGGAAGGACATAGAAGAGAAATTTCCCTTTACAATTATTTTCATTTATTTTTTCTTTTTTTTTAATCAGACCAGTCCCCCTAATCCCTACCCTTATTTTACTCCCCTTTCTCCCCCCTCCCCTCTTATTCTCCTCTTATTTTCCTTTAGGGTCTTTTTAAACTATCCCATGTACACTCTCTCTCCCTTGAATTGCTTCCCTCCCCACCCGTCCCTTTGTTACCCTTCTACTTCTCAATATGGCATCAATCAATTCTCTGCCCAATGGATCTGATTGTTCTTCCCTCTTTGAGTCAATTTCTATGTATGTAAGAATTAATTATTTCCTGTCTCCAATCTCTTTACCCTTCCAATTTATTGGTCTTCTCCCCTGCTCCCGCCTTGCACTTCTTTATGAAATTTACCCCAGTATGTCCTCTTTTCCCATTTATCGTAGTATCATCCTCATTTTTTACCTCTGGTTTTATATATAAATATATATATATATATATATATATATATATATATATATATATATATACACATATATATTTTTAGGTACTGGATATTTCTTTTTGTTTTGTCTATTAGTATGACTGCAACTTCGGTTTTTCAAAAATTCAATTAAAAGACAATAAATTTTTTCCAGACTCTCAACTTTATGCTTTGTATGGTAGATGAGTTTCTTCTAAGGAAAAGAATGTGAAGTTTTGTTTTCTTATCCAATCTGTGATTTTTGTTTATCTTACTGGATCATTTACTGCATTCATATCTGAAGACAACTAGGCCTAGACTCAGAAACATGAGAATATAAATTTAAAAAAAGGAAAAGAAAAAGAAAAAGAAGCATCTGAATTCAAACCAAGTCTCAGACACTTGGTAGCTAGGAGATTCAGGATAAGTTACAATTTCAGTTTACCTCAGTTCTTTCTACTATAATAAAGTGGATAATAATAGCATTTTTCTTCCAGGGTTGTCAGGAGGATCAAATGAAATAATATTTCTGACAAAAGCCTTGGCACAGTGCCTTATGTAGCATATGGTACAAAGGAGGCACTATAAAAATGCTTATGGTCCCTGCGCTTCTCAATTCCTATTTAAAGTTATAGTTTGTGTCTATGTTTTCAGAAATAAAGCCCGGGCCTCTGTAACATAATACTACTTTTTCAAAAGTTATTTTAGCCTGAACTACTTAAAGGCGACTATATTCCTACTGACTCCTTTTCCCTCACCCTTAGGTGCCACTCCATAGTTGTTACTTTGTTCCTTTCCTAGTTAAGAGTTTTACTTTAAGTATTAATTGCTGCTTCATTTTTCCTTTTATCTAACTTACTATTTTTCTGCTCCTCCTTCCCCGTTTATGCATTTCAATAAATCCACTACATCCTCCATTTCCCCTTTTCCTAATTTTTTTGTTAGCTTAAAATTTTTTTTCTATTCCTTTTTCTAAAATTGATTTGTTTCCCTTACTCTTTTTATTATTTGTCTTCCCTTTCTGATGATTCTAGACTAATTCTTTGATACATAAATACAGATTTGTGGCTTCGTTAGTCTATTAACCAAAGAATTAATGCTTATAAGTACCCACGTTGAGTTCCCTCTTCTCAACAGTTTATATGTTATTAAAATATAAATCTTGTCCCTGGTTCCTCTACCTTTAAAGAAAATACTTCTCTATCACATGCAGAAACTGGTATTTTCTTAAAGAAATAAGGAACACTTTAAATAGAGGAATATTCAGCTCTGATGGTTAGCCCATGGCAGTGTGGTGCAGTAGATAAAATGTGGGGGAAAGGAGCTGGGAAGCCTTGAATTCAACAGGACTTTGATACTTGATAGTTTTGAGAGAGTGGCAAAGTTCTTTCCCCTTCTTCAGCTTTATTCTCCTCATCTATAAAATAAAAATAACAAAAATACCTACCTCCCAAGTTTTAAAGATATAATAATATTTGTAAATCAATTAATAAACCTTAAAGTAAACCACGTAAATTCTAGCAATTGCTATTCTTTAAAATTATAACACTGCAAAAGGTAATTTATAATTTTAAGAGTCATCTAAATGAAACTCTCAAAAGGATATACAGGGAAAAATTAAATTTGCTTAGATTGATAAAGGATCTAGAATATTAAGGAAAAAAATTGAAAAGAGGTAGGTATGAAGGAAGAATAGGACTTCTAGACCTCTATCATAAAGCAGCAGTAATAAAATCTTCTGAAACTGGTTGAAAAATAAACAAGTGGATTAACTAAAGATACTAGACAAGGAAGAAATAAGAAACAATGCAACTCAATAATCCAGTGTTAGATAAACTGGAAAACATAAATTACTTATGTTAGAATTCCCTATTTGATAAAAATGACTGGGAAAACTGAAAAGCAATGTGGTAGAAATTAAGCTTATAACAAAAATATCAATTTTATCTTTAATATATTCAAAATTAACATATCTTAATATAAGAAGGCATTACTAATAAAAAAGGAGAAACAAATTCTATGACTTGCAAAGCTATGAACAGAAGAGATATTCCTGATGAAACAAAAGATAAAAGCAATTACAAGTGAAAAAAATTGATATTTTTGATTACATGAAATTGAAAAGTTTAGAGAATCACCATGTGCCTAAGATGGAAAATGGTTAAATGGGGGGGAAAGTATCTCTATCAAATTTCTCTGATAAGGGATTAGTATCCAAGATATATAAACAATTAAAAGATAGATATAAGTACATATATTTGCATATGTACATATTATCATTGAAGATAAATATATTTATATTTAATTCTGGTTTATAATTATATAAATTATTGTTATGCATGAATATAATATATGATTGCATAGGTTATACATATACAAAAAATTTACATATACCTAAAAGGACAAAAGCTCTATTTTATGATAATCAATCAAAGGATATAAAACAGTTCTCAAAAGAACTGCGAAGTATATGCAACAATATGAAAAGAATGTTCCAAATCACTAATGATAAGAGAAATGCAAAATAAAAATAAGGATTCACCTAACATTACACTATCAGAAAAGACAAAAGGCGGTAAGGTTAAATATTAAAACAAAATGAGAAAATCAAAGGTTAAAGGAAATTTATTTTGAAAAAACAGAAGACCAATATTTATCAGTGATTAGCACCAAGGATATCTCATGAAGATTCTGTTAAGTGAATCTCCCTTACCTGAATTGTCTCTATGATTTTCTACCAGTCAAGGATCAAGGAGAACCTTTTTACTCCAATTTTTGTTTGTACTCATTTTTACTCCAATTTTTACTTTGTACTCCAATATTTAGAAAGTGTTATCAGTGGACAGACTTAGGCACCTGAAATAATCAAGTCTTGGGGATGGTTTCAACACTTTTAAATGGAAAACAAGCCTAATTTATACAGTAGAAGAAATTAATATACTGCTCCTACCATAGGTACGAATCTTGAAAATCAATTAGTCCAACCTTCATTTGAAAATGTAGAAACAAGAAAATATTCTAAGAAAATAATGTGACTTAAATAAGGTTCCAAAGAGTTTGTGTCAGAATTTAGAACAGAAACCAACTACTTGGATTGTGATCCCCTCAACTAGGGAGCTTTAGTATAATATAGTAAAAGATAAAGAGAGCCACTTACTGTATTATTTATAATTCTAATAAAATAAGATAGTTTTGATTAATTCTATAAAGAAATTCAAATACAAACTCCTTATGAAAGAAATGTAGCAAAAAAAAAGAAGTATTTATGACCAAAGATGTATAACCTAAAAAGATATTAGGCTAATAATGAAACATGGATGGAGGATTAGCAAGTAACAGTGCCTGAGCTTCATCAGAAAGTAAACAACATCAAAAGAGCAAAAGGAAGGTTGATAGTATATCAGGTTATGGTGGAAGATTTACAAGAAGACATATAACAGTCATACTACATGAGAAAACATAGGAAACTTCTGAGTAAAATAACAAACAAAAGATAGTAGTATTATTTTTTTTTTGGCCCCAATCTCCATTAATCCTCAAATCCCTCCATGGAGAAATTATAAATCAGAAGTAAAGCAATTACAACTATCTCCACAAACCAAAATATCAAGAAACCAAAAACAGTAGAAGTCCCAGGAATTAAGAATGTGGAATGCTAATGTCTAATCTACACATTTGCTACCCTTCTCTCCAACTAGCAACTACACCCTGAAAGGCTATATAATCAAACCCTCTAGCTTGTGGTATGGGAACCATTTATTAATTTCTTTTTTGCTACTATAGCCCATATCAGGATACCCTACCTATGTCCTTACATCATGCTACAGCAACAAAGAGCAACTTAACTCTATTAAGCTACCTGAAGAATAAAAAAAATTCAAAAAATTGTCCTTCAAATATTTTATATTTATGTGATCTTACTAGAGTCACATACCAGTAAGTCAAATATTTAATTAATATCTAATTTAATTGATGTCTAAATAAAACCTCATTTGCATCTAGAATCTAGACATTAGAATATGACCATATGTTACAAGAAGAGTACAGAAGGATGTACAGCAAAATGAATGAATGAAAAAGCATTTGCTATTGTAAAAAGGCACTGAAGAGACAAATAGAAAAAAGCTAGAGAACATCTTTCAGAGATGCTTGATGTGTTGGTTGTTTTTCCTTAGATGATTTTTTTTTACTTTATTTTATTAGGTCATTTCCAAACATTATTCATGAGAAAAAAAGATCATTTTCTTTTGCTACCCCCACCCCTCCCACGACCTCTCCCATAGCCAAAGCGCAATTCCATTGGGGACATGTGTCCTAATTTCAAACCCATTTCCATGTTGTTGGAATTTGCATTAGAGTGTTAGAGTCTCTCCTCAGTCATATCCCCTCAACCCCTGTAGTCAAGCAGTTGCTTTTCATCGGTGTTTTTACTCCCACAGTTTATTCTCTGCTTGTAGACAGTGTTTTTTAGATCCATGCAGATTGTTCAGGGACACTGCATTGACACTAATTGAGAACTCTATTAGGTTTGATTGTATCACAATGTATCAGTTTCTGTGTACAATGTTTTCCTGGTTCTGCTCTTTTCGCTCTGCATCACTTCCTGGAGGTTGTTCCAGTCTCCATGGAATTCCTCCACTTCATTATTCCTTTGAGCAAAATATTATTCCATCACCAACATATACCACAATTTGTTCAGCCATACCCCAATTGAAGGGCATTCCCTCATTTTCCAATTTTTGGCCACCACAAAGAGTGAAGCTATGAATATTCTGGTGCAAGTCTTTTTCCTTATCTCGTTGGGGTACAAACCCAGCAGTGCTATGGCTGTATAAAAGGGCAGACAATCTTTTATTGCCCTTTGGGCATAGGTCCAAATTGCCCTCCAGAATGGTTGGATCAATTCACAACTCGACCAGCAATGCATTAATGTCCCAACTTTGCCACATCCCATCCAGCATTCATTACTTTACAGAACTGTCATATTAGCCAATGTGCTAGGTATGAGGTGATACCTCAGAGTTGTTTTGATTTGCATCTCTCTGATTATAAGAAATGTAGAGCACTTTTTCGTGTGTTTATTAATAGTTTTGATTTCTTTGGCTGAGAACTACCTGTTCATGTCCCTTGTCCATTTATCAATTGGAGAATGGCTTGGATTTTGTACAATTGATTTAGCTCTTTGTAAATTTTAGTAATTAAACCTTTGTCAGAGGTTTTTATGAAAATTGTTTCCCAATTTGTTGCTTCCCTTCTGATTTTAGTTACATTGGTTTTGTTTGTACAAAAACTTTTTGATTTGATGTAGTCAAAATTATTTATTTTACATTTTGTGACTCTTTCTAAGTCTTACTTGGTTTTAAATTCTTTCCCTTCCCAATGGTCTGACATATAAACTATTCTGTGTTCACCTAATTTACTTATAGTTTCCTTCTTTATATTCAAATCATTCATCCATTCTGAATTTATCTTGGTGTAGGGTGTGAGGTGTTGATCCAAACCTAATCTTTCCCACACTGTCTTCCAATTTTCCCAGCAGTTTTTATCAAATAGTGGATTTTTGTCCCAGAAGCTGGGGTCTTTGGGTTTGTCATAGACTGTCTTGCTCAGTCACTTACCCCAAGTCTATTCCACTGATCCTCCTTTCTGTCTCTTAGCCAGTACAAAATTGTTTTGATAACCACTGCTTTATACTATAGTTTGAGATCTGGGACTGCAAGTCCTCTTAACTTTGCATTTTTTTTTTTAAATGATTTCCCTGGATATCCTTGATCTTTTGTTCTTCCAAATGAACTTAGTTATGGTTTTTTCTAATTCAGTAAAGAAGTTTTTGGGTAGTTCAATGGGTATGGCACTAAGTAAGTAAATTAATTTGGGTAGGATTGTCATTTTTATTACGTTAGCTCATCAGACATGAGCAATCAATGTTTTTCCAATTGTTTAGATCTAGTTTTAACTGGGTGGAAAGTGTTATGTAGTTGTGTTCATATAGTTCCTGTGTTTGTCTCAGCAGATAGATTCCTAAGTATTTTATATTGTCTAGGGTGATTTTAAATGATATTTCTCTTTCTAATTCTTGCTGCTGAAATGGGTTAGAGATATATAGAATTGCTGATGACTTATGTGGGTTTATTTTATATCCTGCAACTTTGCTAAAGTTGTTGATTATTTCGATAGCTTTTTGGTTCATTCTCTAGGATTCCTTAAGTAGACCATTATCATCCGCAAAGAATGATAGCTTGGTCTCCTCATTGCCAATTTTAATACCTTCAATTTCTTTTTCCTTTCTATTTGCTACTGCTAGTATTTCTAGTACAATGTTAAATAATAAAGGTGATAATGTGCATCCTTGTTTCAATCCTGATCTTAATGGGAAGGCTTCAAGTTTATCCCCATTGCAGATAATGTTTGCTGATGGTTTCAGATATATACTATTATTTTTAGGAAAGGCCCTTCTATGCCTATTCTTTCTAGTGTTTTCAATAGGAATGGGTGTTGTATTTTATCAAAGGCTTTTTCTGCATCTATTGAGATAATCATGTGATTTTTGTCAGTTTGCTTGTTAATATGGTCAATTATGTGGATGGTTTTCCTAATATTGAAACATCCTTGCATTTCTGGTATGAATCCTGCCTGGTCATAGTGGATGATCCTTGTGATGACTTGCTAGAGTCTTTTTGCTAGTATCTTATTTAAGATTTTTGCATCTATATTCATTAGGTAGATTGGTCAATAGTTTTCTTTCTCTATTTTTGACCTGCCTGGCTTTGGGATCAGTACCATGTTTGTGTTGTAAAATAAATTTGGTAGAACTCCTCTTGGCTTATTCTGTCAAATATTTTGTTTAATATTGGGATTAGTTGTTCTCTGAATGTTTGATTGAATTCATTTGTGAATCCATCTGGACCTGGGGTTGTTTTCTTATAGAGTTCTTTGATGGCTTATTCAATTATTTTTTTCTTGATATGAGGTTGTTTAGGTAATTTATTTCTTCCTCTTTTAGTCTAGGCAATTTATATTTTTGTAAGTATTCATCCATATCACCTAGATTGACATATCTGTTGACATATAATTGGGCATAGTAGTTTTTAATGATTGCCTTAATTTCCTCTTCATTAGGTGAGGTCTCCTATTTTATCTTGGATACTGTCAATTTGGTTTATTTCCTTCCTTTTTTCTCAATTAGACTGACTAGTACTTTGTCTATTTTATTTGTTTTTTCAAAGTACCAGCTTCTAGTCTTATTTATTAAATCAATAGTTCTTTGACATTCAATTTTATTAATTTCTCCTATGAGTTTTAGGATCTCTAATTCAGTCTTCATCTGAGGATTTTTAATTTGTTCCCTTTCTAATTTTTTAATTTGCATGTCCAATTCATTGACCTCTGCCATTCTTAATTTGTTAATATATGAACTCAAGGATATAAATTTCCCCCTGAGTACTGCTTTGGCTAGATCCCATAGGTTTTGAAAGGATGTCTCATCCTTGTCATTTTCTTCAATGAAGTTATTAATTGTTTCTGCGATTTGTTCTTTAACTTACTGGTTTTGGAGAATCAGATTGCTTAATTTCAAATTAATTTTCGATTTACTTCTCCATGTTCCCTTACTAATTATTATTTTCATTGCATTGTGATCTGAGAAAGTTGCATTTACTATTTCTGCTCTTTTGCACTTGTTTGCAATGTTTTTATGCCCTAATACATGGTCAATTTTTGTGAATGTACCATGTACTGAAGAAAAGGAGGCATATTTTTTTTGTCCCTATTTGTTTTTCTCCACATGTCTACTAATTCTAATTTTTGTAAGATTTCATTCACTTCTCTTAAATCTTTCTTATTTATTTTTTGGTTTGATTTATCTAGTTCGGATAGAGGAAGATTCAGGTCACCAACTAGTATAGTTTTTCTATCTATTTCGTCCTTGAGCTCCTCTAATTTCTCCTTTAGAAATTTGGATGCTGTACCATTTGGTGCATACATGTTGAGTACATATATTTCCTCATTGTCTATACTGCCTTTTATCAGGATGTAATTACCTTCCCTATCTCTTTTAACTAGATTTATTTTTACTTTGGCTTTGTCGGATATCATGATTGCGACTCCTGCCTTCTTTTTATCAGTTGATGCCCAATAGATTTGGCTCCACCCTCTTATTTTCACCCTATGTGTATCTACCTTCCTCGTGGTGTGTGTTTCTTGTAGACAGCATATGGTAGGGTTTTAGATTCTAATCCACTCTGCTATTTGCTTGTGTTTTATGGGTGAGTTCATTCCATTCACATTCAGAGTTATGATTACTAGCTGTGTATTTCTGAGAATTTTGATTTCTACTCCTGGTCCTGCCTTTTCTTCTTTCACTATTTCCTTCTACACCAATGTTTGCTTTTAAACAGTCCCCCACCCTTATTTTACTTCCCTTTCTACCCTCCCTTCTTATCCCCCCCCTTTATTTTCCCTGTAGTCTTTCTAAAATTAACCCGAAACTCCTCCCTCTCTTGTACTGCTTCCCTCCCCACCAGACTGTTTGTTACCCTTCTACTGCCCTATAGGGAGCAAAACTATTCTCTGCCGCCAATGGATTGGATTGTTTTTCCCACTTTGAGTCAATTTCAAATCACGAAAATGTTGAGTATTTCCTGTCTCCAACCTCTTTACCCTTCCAGTGTATTGATGTTCTCTCCCCTCTCACCATGAGCTTCTTTGTGACATATAAATTTATCCCCGTTTGTTTCTTTTCCCATTTCTTTTAATGTTAACCTATTTTAAGCTCTAGTTATATATATATATATATATATATATATATATATATATATATACACACACACACACACATATATGTATATATGTGCATACTCATGTGTATGTATTTATGCATGCATATAGCTATATACCTATTTATGTCTTGTTCTTTCATCCTATAGAGTTTGTCACTGTTCCCTCTAAGTGTACTTCTTTTTGCTGCCCAGGTAATTACAGCAGTTAAGAGTTACCAATGACCTCTTTTCTTAGAGGGATACATATCATTTTAACTTATTGAGTCTCTTTAAAAAATTTGTTTTGTTTTGTTTTTCTTATTTCCCTCTTTTTTAATTACCTTTTGATGATTCCCTTGAGTTCTGTGCTTGGACATCAAATTTTCTGTTCAGGTCGGGTCTTTTATTTATGAATTTTTCAAACTATTCTATTTTGCTGAATGACCATACTTTACCCTATAAGAATATAGTCAATTTTGCTGGGTAGTTGATTCTTGGTTGTAGACCTAGTTCCCTTGCTTTCCGGAATATCATATTCAATGCCTTTCTTTTTTTCAGTGTGGATACAGTTATCCTCACTGTGGTTCCTTGGTATTTGAATGGCTTCTTCTTAGCAGCTTGTAATATCTTTTCTTTGGTCTGATAGTTCTTGAATTTGGCTATACATTCCTGGATGTTGTCAGTTGGGGATTAAGTACAGGAAGTGATCTGTGGATTCTATCAATCTCAATTTTTCCCTCTTGTTCTAGGATATTGGGGCAGTTTTCTTTAATAATTTCCTGTAATATAATGTATAGGTTTTTCTTTTGTCATAGTCTTCTGGTAGACCAATGATTCTTAAATTGTCTCTCCTTGAAGAATTTTCTAAATCCTCTGTTTTGTGAATGAGATGCTTGATATTTTCCTCAATTTTTTCATTCTTTTGGTTTTGTTTTATAGTGTCCTGCTACCTTGTGAGGTCACTTGATTCTAGTTGTTGTATTCTGGTTCTTAAAGACTGGATTTCATCTTTGGCTTTTTGGTTATCCTTTTCCTTTTGGTCTGATTTTCTTTGGAGGTCATCTTTCATCCTCTTTACCTCGTCTTCATCTTCTTTTTCTCATCTTTCATCTTCTTCACCTCATCTTACATCTGCTTTGCCTCATCTTTCATCTCCTTTGCCTCATTTTGAAGCTGGTTGATTTTGGCTTTCAAGACACTATTTTCTTGTTTTAGTTCAAGTGCTTCTGTTTCCAAATGACATATCTTAGTTTTTAAGTTCTTTTCCCAATTGACTTCAGCCTCTCCTAATTGTATTTTGAATTGCATTTTGAGTTCTTCCAAAGCCTGTATCCAATTCGCTGGGATTTCTGATTTTTCCATTGCTCATCCCTCCCCATCTGTTTCGTTCGCTCTTTGCTCATTACCTGTGCAGAAGATGTCTATTGTAATTTCTTTCTTCTTTTTCTGTTGTTTGCTCAAGTTTACCTCTTCTTTGCTCCCCGTATTTGTCTGTGCTTGTGCTCCTCTCATTTTTTTTTATTTTGGGGGCTGTCAGTCTCCACTCTTGGAGCTTTGTCTGAACTCTTAGTACAGTCTCTAGGGGAGGAATGTTAGCTTCCCTGTCCTCTAAAGGCTTTTGATCAGATTAAATTCAACTGGGTTGGGCTGTATGTGCTATGAGGCCAAAGACTCCTGGAAGGCTGGGCCACCCAGGCTCTTTCCAGTTCTCTCCAACTGTTTCGTGGCTGTCCGCAAGCTTCCCCAGTGCCTTTGCCCGCCCCAAGTTTCCTGTCTTTGCCAGAGGCCCTGCACTCCAGGGGAGAGATGGGTCTTGGCCTCCTTGAGCTCTGAGGAGTCCTGATGGGATTAGGTTCAATTGGATTGGTCTGGATGTTCCCGGAGGCAAAAACCTCCCAGTGAGACTGGAGCCAGATGGAAGGACCCAGCCACGGGCCCAGTCTCTCCATGGCTTCCTCCCTACTGTCCATGCTGGATGCTCCGAGCCCGGCACCCCACTGCTCACAAGGTAGATCCTCCAAACCAGTACCTTTGCCCGCCCAGAGGTTCCCGGTGCTGCTGGGGGCTCATTGGTCTGGGTTGGGGGTGGGGAGGGCTCCTGGGACCTTCCTTCTGCCTCCCCTGAGACCCAATTGTTCTCGGATTACAGCTTTTAGGGGGCATACCTTTTGATTTGAGTCCAGAAGGAGGGTTTCCCGCCTCTGTTCTGTTGTTAAGTTTGAATTTCAGTCTCCTAGGAGCATTCAGTTTGTGATAGGTAAGGAAGGGTTTTCAGAGGTCTGAGCTTTTGCTGCTTCTAAGCTGCCATCTTGACTCCCTCTGAAATGATTCTTATTTAAAACTTTGTTGCAAAAGAAAATATAGTCGGTAAGAAAAACATAAGATAGATATAATTGAAAATGAA
>NC_077229.1:227040056-227055056 GCF_027887165.1 Monodelphis domestica
GTCTACCTGCAGAAAGGACGGAAAGGGGGCATCGGGAGTTTTTCTTTTGCGGAACACCCCGATAGTTTTTCTGAGCCAGGGCTAAAAGTGTGTCTGGGCAGGAGAGGAGGCTCCTGACATCCTTTGGTGGAGGTGGTCTAGCAGTCTGAGCTTGTGGATCTGACCCGTGCCCATCTCTGCTTGAAGGCTGCCAGGTGTCCCAGACCACGGCTCTTGGAGAGTGTATTCCATGCCCTGGCACTATTTCCCTGAGATTCTCCATTTAGCTATTTAAACTTGATGGAGAACTGTGGGTCTCGCAGTCCCCAAACGCTGCCTTTTGAGACTGCTAAGGAGCAGGGGGACCATGGTAACACTGTGCATACTCACATTGTAGGGACAAGGCCAGACCAGCAGGCTTTGCTGCATACTGATATTTTCAATTATATTTAATTATGGTTAATATATAAAAGAGTCAATGCTGCGTTTGAGTTGGCAGCTCTGCTCCTTTAACTCAGCCGGTGCATTTGTACATATTAAAAACATTACACAGCGGGGGCTATAATTTCACATGCTGCCATCACTAGACCAGTAGAGCAAAACACAAAGGAGCCAGCACGACATGCTGGGGTGTGTCATGTAAACCAAAAGTCGTGCCTTGAGTCTGTCCCATGCGGGCAAGTGTCTCCAAAAGAAACTGCAGCCCTTGCAAAAATCTGAATGCCCCCCTGAAAAATAAATAACCTTAATAGTATACAGTATGATACCAATTATTTAGCCCAATCCAGATTATCCCGGCATTTTATATTGACATTATACAAGTCAGCCAATGAGATGGTAGACTAAAGGGTCTATTCTCTCAATGTGTGTGATTATCTGCCATTATTGGTAATGGAAGCGGCATGCATATTGAGAGAAGAATATACCCCTTTATGAAGAAAGCTTCATTTGGGGAGTTGACAATGTATAATTCTTTTCATTCTCTCCATTACTGTATTTCTTTTAAATTATTTCATATGGGCAAGTGGGGTAGATGTCACCTAGATAGACATGTTCCTCCCTCGCCAACCCCCGTCCTCCCAAACTCCCCCACCCTTGGCATCTGTTTTGGTCTTTAGTATTTCTGTCTTTCACAGATCTCCGTTTGCCCTCTTCTCTTACTCTTTCCTAGAAATGCAAGGAATAACATGACAGACATACGGTGTTTTCCCTTTCTTCTGCTGCTTGCCTCAAGAAAGAAAAGGAAGAGAGGAGGGGGGAAAGTGGGGCTTAACCTGTGAATTTGGAAGTCTAACTTGCATTGGCTGGGCTGCCATGCCAAATGAGGGATACAATCTCATAAGACTTGGCAGAGCCATTTTGGGCAAAAGCCACTAATACCTGAATGCCAATTCCATGCAACTGGAGAGGTCTCTTTTGCTTTCTCTCCTTTTCAATAAGATAATATTTCTAGAGCTTAACTCTTGACTAGGATAAACAAAAGCTGGAAATGTGAATACTTCATAGAGGCTGGTGGTAGCATTTTCACACAAGACTTGGGTAGCAGGAAGCATTTCCCTTTAACCCCAGGAGTGGCCCAGGGATTATGAATGCCATTTAAGGCTTCACTAGAGAGCAAAGTATGAATCATGTGGCCAACAGTCTAGAGGGGAAGCAGTTTCCTTGGCTCATAATTGTGAGCCCATACGTTATTGAAGTCAATAATAGCATTTCCTCTGCGTTGGTCTGAAGAGCCAAAGGGCCTAAAATCACACTGATTTAAGCAGAACAAAGCTTGATTAGAGCTGCCCTTAGAAGTAGGTTTATATTTAATATCAATACTTTAAAAAATATCACTGGATTTTTTCTTGCATAATGTTTGGTCACCATCAAACTTATCACATCTAAGATGAAATTATTTCAGATGGGCTAATTATTTACTATTTCCAATATGAAAAACCTGACCTCGAAAAGATAAGAGAGACAACATGGAGTAGTGGATGGAGTGTTGAACTTGCATTAGTATGACCCTATTAAAATCCTGCCTCTGACTCTTACTATGTGACCCTGGATAAATTGCTTAACCTCTGAACTTTAGTTTCCTTATCTATAAAATAAAGGTAATGAACTAGATGGTTTTCTGAGGTTTTTTTTTTCTGCTCCAAATCTATGATCCCATGTTGCAAAAGGAAAGTTCTTTAAATTGTTGCTTAGCCATTTCTTTGGTAAGAAATAATAAATCCCCACAAAAGTGATTATTATTTTTATTTCTTCACAATACTCTATTAAAGTACTGTCATTTCAATGCTTCATATAAACATTTTATTTAATGTAAAATAAACAAGAGGATGGGATCCACTTCTAGATGACACTAAAAAATTCCTAAAATATCTCATAGCTGATAGAGTAGACACGTTATTAAAGATGCTCTAGAGAACCCTTTTTTCTCCTCACTCCTCTCTCCTGACATGTGATTTTCTTAGGGAACTTCCAGTAAGAAAATGCTTTCTACCAGTGCTGAGGGGAAAACTCCTAAGAAATTTGGGGCTAGATCTCATAGGATCTCATATCTATTCCTCCTTTTCTCAGGTTGAAGGCTTTGTTGTCTAGTGGGGAAAATCTTGAAAATTCAGAATAGAACAGTAGTGTGGTAAAAAGAAATGAAAACAACAATAAAATCATACCACTAAATCTTGCTCAATCTTCCCATTTCTTGATGCCCAGCTTAGGATCTCTCTACTATTTGCTGTTGTTTGATTGTGAGTGATTTGCCTACTATTCTTTCATATAAACCTAGCCACAATAATAGGTATCACACAGTTTAAAAGAAAGAATTTTTAGTACCTCATTGTTTGCAGAGACCATATTCCTTTTGATTTTATTTTTTTTTAATTTCCAGTCTATCTTAAGAAAAAAGAGCCAGACTACTTAGTTCTTTAACCTTTTTTGTCTTTCATTCTACAAGAAAACAATTCTAGCGATTCTATAGGTGGAAAATAGACCTTGAAAAAAATAAGGCATCTAGCAAACAATTAAGCATAATCTTGTCTCTTTGTTTTATGCCAGGGAAATGCTTCCCATACATATTGTTTTCTTTTCAAAAAGGATGCATAGAAAAATCCAGTATGGGATGTCTTGGCATCCATTGTAGCAATTTGTACATATAGGTCTCATGTTAAATAAAGTTGTGGCAATTCCAAATTCCAGGATAATTACCAGATTGGGAAGAATTATATCTATAAATCACTGTATAACTTTCATGAGAAGTTCCTCAGGAAAATATTTCTGTAAATTAAGCAGTTTCTTTCTTTTTCTTGAGCTCAGTATCTTCTCTAATGGTTCTCAGTTATTCTCATGGTTGCTTATACCACAACAGAAGAGAAGCACAGAACAACACTCATTTAGGACGTCTAATTATTTGCTAATTAATTTCATCCTCTAGAATGAAATAATCCAAATTGCTTAACTATTATTTCTGACTTTTAGTCACTGATCCATGCTTAGGTTTAACTTCCTTTCTTTATACGAGGTGTAACACCTTTATGCTGTGACATGGACCGACCAGGAATATGTTTGTTGTTTAAAATTCTTCAACCCATTCCCCAAATTGAAGTTTTTAGCTGAAAATCTCTCCCCAGGGCGTGAATAACACCAGGCAGCTAACACTTGGGAACATTGTACTGGCTTTTTCTCTGTCCTTGTTTCCCCCGCTCAAATAAAGCAGGCAGGTGCAAGTTATAGGAGTTACCGATTATTTATGGCTTTTAGATACTTTGTAGGTTTAGCTGGTGAGAAAAGTTTTATTCCACTCACATGAACAAAACCCACCCAACTGTCTAGGCTGATTAAATTCACATTGTTGCATGAGCACATGGCAGGCAGGACGAAAATTATGAAATCTCAGCGCCTGTGCCATGGCAACTGAGCAAACAGCTCATGGGAAGAATGGGAATAATAGAAAATAGCAATATTTCTCTTTGTGTTTTCCCTCTTGACAGTTTTATCCTCACATCTGCCTGATGTCCAGTGCACAAGCAGAGAGCTGGTCGTCTGTAGAGACGCTCCCTTGTCCTTTTTTTACTTTCTCTAGACTCACTGATGCCCTGAGCAGCTTGGAGAGGAATCCATGGTCTATTGAGGTTTCAAGGAGCACAGCTAAGGGGAGTTTAGAGAGTTTGTTTCCTTCCTTCCAGGACCTGAAGGTGGGAAGGCACAGGAGCAAAGCTGTCTGAGTGGTTGTCATCAGTACATCAGCATTTAAAAAATAAGCCCAATGCTTCTATTACTCTTTATTTAATGCAAGGGACCGTTCAGCCTATAGATATACATCTCAGTCACAGCTTACAGCATTGCAGAGTACCTTATATCCCTTCATCTCAAAGTGATAAAAAAAAAGGTTCTTTTTTTTGTTGTGATTGTTTTTTTTTTTTTAAGATCAGGAAAATTGAAGTACAAAGGTGGGGATGAGAGGTGCTGAGGTGTGATGGAAATTAAGCCTGGAATCAAGAGATCCAGAATTTAATAGATGTGAGTGAATATAGATAATTTCTTAGCCTCTGAACCCGACAGTGTTTATTGTGGACCAGGACACTGGTGGATGTAGGGAGGCTTCCTCCTCTCATCCCCAAATATATTCACGCACTCACAAACATTATCCAGAACCGACAGGAAGTATTGTGAGTTAAGAGGCAATGGCAAAGGCCTGAGGATGTTTTGAGTTAACTTTGTTCCTGGGTAGATTGATTTGGGACCTAGCTATGGGCCCTTTGGGCAGGAATATCATAAAAGTTTTAGGGAACTGGTGCTCCTGACAACTCTAGGGAACTTCCTTGCTAATTGTTTTTAATTTGTGTTGCCTTTTACCTGCTTTTACTTTCCTGGACTTCTTTTTACTGCTTTGTAGATGGCCTTTTTACCTGAGACTTGCTGAATGTTTCTTATTAAAGGGATTGTCTATCGGACTTTATTGGGACCAGGTGATCCATTGCCCCAGATCTGTGAATCACCATCAGGCAAATTGGCAAGGATGAGACCTGGAAGAGTTGCCGCTTTCTTTCAGAGGGGGGCATTTTACTGTTCTTACCATTACTAAAGGTTACCCCTCTGGCCTCTTGATGATTTGGGTATTAACTGGGTCTTGATGTGGCTTAACATGGTATCGTTCTTGTGGCTTAGGAGCTTTGAGAAGTAGGAGAAGAGGAGACAAGAATTCACTGTGTTCTTGAAAGCACTTTATGGGCAGGAATTAACTCAGAACTTCAAAGGGAAATGAGCAGACAGAGTTTTACTGTCATGCCCAGGGTCAAGAATATTCCTTTCTACCAATGAGTAAAGAGTGAGATTTACTTGTTACCATGTACAACTTCAGGAGGATGTCAATCAAGATGGTGCCATGCTACTGTAAGGTGAGTCACTTTGCCTTGCTTTTGGAAATATTATTTGTGGTACAAGAATTAAATATTGCTTTTGTTTTATCTTTATATGTATCCCCAACAGCTCTAGATCTCTACATATGATGACTGAAAAACTATCCTTTTATTGTTAAGTTTTGGTTAGATTTGTTGTTACTCTGTTCTTTCAGTTGTATCTGACTTCATGACTTTATTTGGGATTTTCTGGGCAAAGATACTGAAATGGTTTGCCATTTCTTTCTGCAAATAATTTTACAATTAAGAAAGCTGAATCAAACAGAGGTAAGTGATTTGTCCAGGGTCACAAAGCTAGTAAGTGTCTGAAGTAGGGCTTTAATTCATATCATCATGACTCCAGGGTCCACATTCTATTCCCCTGTGCCACCTCGCTATTATTCATTTGATTATGTACATTTTATTCAAATAGATATTGATATTTCTGAAATTATGTTGCTTACATACTAACATTCTAATTTGATTGTTTATTTGTATTATCTTTTTTATGTAATTCACTGTATATTTTGAATCATCATTGAAGAGCTGGACCTTAGATGTCATTGTGTCTTAATCTCTCCTATTCTTGATAAGAAATAAATAGGTTTAAGTGACTTGTGTAGGGTTATATGCCTATCAGGTATGTGAGATGGAATTATAATCCAGGTCTTTCTAACTTCAAGTCAGCATCCTGTCCAGTATATTATACTTCCTTTAAATGTAAGGAGCCATTAATTAAATCTGAGGAGAGCTGCCTGCTAAAGAGGGCATCTACTAGAAAATAGATCCTTTCTTATAAATAGCAAAATTGCCTCTCTGTAGCTAATTTCTCATTCTTAACATTGGGCAGGAGGAGTCTATGGGTGGCCTGATGTGGGTCGGACAAGGTCTGAGAAAGAAAAATTGCCCATTTAGTGATATACAGCACACAAACTTTCTCTAGGTGCTGCATGTATAATTTAAAAAAAAAAAACACAAAAAAACCCAAGACACCTTACCTTCCATCTTGGAATCAATAATAAATAGTTCCAAGGTAGAAGAGTGGTAAGGGCAAAGCAATTAATGTTAGGTGACTTGCCCAGGGTAACACAGCTAGGAAGTATCTGAGGCCAGATTTGAATCTAGGAGTTCCCATCTCCAAGGTTGGCTATCAATCTGCCAACCTGCATAGCTGCCTCTACATATATAATTTGTTTGCAATATTTTGGGCTATGATTTTCATTACGTCTTGCCCCATCTTTCATTTGGTCCCCATATTCCCAATATCTTTCATTCTTCCCCTAAGAACACTCAGAACTCCATGTCAGCTTGCTTTTCCCCAGAAGTGGGGAACAAGGTGGGGTCCAGATCTTTGCTAGACTTTTCACTTAGCTCTCACACTGTGAATAAATGTCTACTAAGCACCTACTGTGTGCCACTCATTGTGTGAAGCAAGAGAACAAAACACGTTTGTGCATCAACAGATAATGTACTTTTGGAAAAACTAAACCCATGAGGGAGGGTCTGAAAGTCTCAACAGAAGAGGTAGGTAGCACCCAATCTGGATCAGAACCTTAAAGAATGATTCTGAAATGGAAAGATGAGCCCCTATATTTGAGGCATGGGGGATAGTCTGCAGAAATAAAAGATGATTGGAAACAGGATATGCATATGAAGTTCATAGGGAATAGGTAATATTGCAGCTTGACTAGAATGTAGAGAATGTGAAGATCAGTAATGTGAAAAAAGGCTCTAAAGGAACGTTTCAGGCAGATTGTAGGTAGACTCATCACTTTATGCCTTTGTTGTTGTTCAGTTGGACCTGACTCTTCATGGATCCATTATTATAATAATATTCTAGTGGTTTGCCATTTCCTCCTCTAGCTCATTTTGCAAAGGAGGAAATTGAGGCAAACAGGGTTAAGTGACTTGCCCAGGGTCACATAGCTAGGAAGTATCTGAGGTCAGATGTGAACTTAGGAAGATGAGTCTCTCTGTTTTCATGCCTAGACATTCAATCTACTGTGCCACTTAGCTCCCCTTTTTATGCCTACACTGGATTGGTCTCTGTGACAAGTTTCTCCTCAATCCAGTCCTTTTTTCCACCTAGTTGTCAGTGATCTTTCTTCCTTCCTTCCTTCCTTCCTTCCTTTTTTCTTTCCTTCTGTCCTTTCTTATTTGTTTGTTTGTAAATATTTTTCTATGGTTACATGATTCATATTCTCTCCCTCCTCTTTTCCCTCCCTATTCCCAGAACTGACAAGCAATTCCTTTGGGTCATACATGTATCATCACTCAATACCTATTTCCATTTTATTCATTTTTGTAACAAAGCAATCTTTTAAACCAAAACCCCAGATCATATACCCATATAAGCAAGTGATCGATCATATGTTTTTCTTCTGTGTTTCTACTCTCACAGTTCTTTCTCTGGATGTGGATAGCTTTCTTTCTCATAAGTCCCTCAGAAATGTTTTGGATCATTGCATTGCTGCTAGTAGCAAAGCTGATTACATATGATCGTCCCGCAATGTCTCCGTTTCTGTGTACAATGTTCTCTTGGTTCTGCTCATTTCACACCACATCAGTTCATGCAGGTCTTTCCATTTCTTAAAGAAAACAAGCAATTCATCATTCTTTAAAGCACAAAAATATTCCATCACCACCAGATACCACAATTTATTTACCCATTCCCAAATCTAGGGACATCTCCTCATTTTCCAATTTTTTGGCCACCACAAAGAGCATGGCTATGAATATTTTTGTAAACCATTTTTTATTATCTCTTTGGGGTACAAACCAGGAGTGGTATGGCTGGATCAAAGGGCAGGCATTCTTTTAAAGCCCTTTGGGCATGATTCCAAATTAACTTCCAGCATGGTTGGGTCAATTCACAACTCCATCAGCAATGCAGTTGTCCCAAATTTGCCACATCCTTTCCAACATTTATGATTTTCCTTTACTGTCATATTGATATTGTCCAGTCTTCTGGTGATATCTCAGTGTTGTTTTGATTTGCATTTCTCTAATCAGGAGGGATTTAGAACACTTTTTCATGTGATTATTGATTGTTTCGATTTCTTCATCTGAAAATTTCCTATTCATATCCCTTGACTATCTGTCAATTGGAGAGTGACTTTATTTCTTGTACTTAGATTTACTTGTACTTAGACTTTATTTCTTGACTTAGTTTCTTATAAATTTGAAAATTAGACATTTGTCAGAGATTTTTGTCATAATTTTTCCCCAGTTTCTTGCTTACCTTCTAATTTTGGTTGCACTGGTTTTGTTTGCACAAAACCTTTTTAATTTAATATAATCAAAATTATTCATTTTATATCTTGTAATGTTCTCTATCTCATGCTTGGTCTTAAATTATTTACAGGTAAACTATTCTATGTTCCCATAATTTACTTGTAATTCCCCTCTTTATATTTAGGTCATTTAACCATTTTGAATTTATCTTGATATAGTGTGAACTTGGAAATTACTCCACCCTAATTAGACATACTTTAGGGGAAGATAAAGTTCTAAACTCCTGATTGAACAATAAAGGCACTTAACTCCTACATTATAGTGAAGCTAAAACTTAAGCTAAGTCTATTTTTAGATCTAATACAAAAGGGTGTTAAGTACCTATAAAGGTTAAATTAATCATAAAAAGGTCAAGTAACTCACAAAAGGTAAGCTTAACAAAGAAGTGTGAAGTACCTCAGAAGATATAGTCTACCCAGAGAAGGTGAGAACTAAAGAATAGGCAGTCCTGGAGAAAGTGTCTACTGTGATTGGTAGACATGAAAATTTAGGGAGGTGATACAAGAGAAAATTTCTTTAAAAGGAGGATAAAAAGTCAGTTCAGGCAATTCAATTCAGTTCAGATTGCAATTCAGTTCAGAGTACAATTAGATATGGAGTTCAGTTCAGTGAGGACTGGAACTCAGCCTGGAGGATCCCCCTCAGACAGCTTCCTTGGAGACAGTCTCGTGGTGAGTGATGACTCACTCCCTTTCCCTTAAGCTCAGGGAGGCCACTTTGGCCAAGGCCTTTAACTACTGCCTGGCTCAGCCTGAGCCAGAGCAGTTTAAAATTAATTCCTTCCCCCTCTCTCTCCTTTCCTTAATTCCTTCTCTCTATATTAATTAAAATCACCATAATTCCCAGCTGACTTGGGTATTTTATTATTTGGGAATTTTCCCTGGCAACCAATTATGTAGATTTCAAGTCACAAAGCTAAAATCATCTTTACAATAGGATGTGAGATATTGATCTAAATCTGTTTTTCCCCATACTGTTTTCCAATTTTCCCCCCAAAAGTTTTTGTCAAATAGTGAATTCTTGTCCCAAAAGCTAGAATCTTTGGAGTTATTGAATATTAGTCTGCTGAGGTAATTTACCTCTAGCCTATTCCATTGATTCACCCTTCTATCTCTTAGCCAGTACCATATTGTTTTGATGATCACTGCTTTATAGTATGGTTTAAGATCTGGTACTCCTAGGCCACCATCCTTCAAATTTTTTTTCATTAGTTCCCTTGATATTCTTGATCTTTTTTTTTCTTCCAGATGAAGTTTGTGACTAATTTTTCTAATTCTATAAAAAGTTTTTGGTAGTTTCATAGGTATTACACTGAATAAGTAAATTAATTTAGGTAGGATTATCATATTTTATTATTGCTCATCCTACCCATGAACAATTAATGTTTTCCCAATTGTTTAGATCTAGTTTTATTTGTGTGAAAAATGTTTTGTAGTTGTGTTTATATAATTCCTGAGTTTTTCTTGGCAAATAGACTTCCAAATATTTTATATTGTCAAGTGATTTTAAATGGAGTTTCTCTTTCTAACTCTTGCTGCTAATTTTTGTTAGAAATATGTAGATATGCTGGTGATTTATGTGGATTTGTTTTGCACCCTATGACTGCTAAAGTTATTCGTTATTTTCACTAGTTTTTAGTTTATTTTCTTGGATTCTCTAAGTATACCATCACATCATCTGCAAAGAGAGATTTTTTAGTTTCCTCGTTGCCTCCTCTGGTCTCTTAAATTTCTTTTTCTTCTCTAATTGCTACTGCTAGCATTTCTAATACAATATCAAAGTGATCTTAATGAGCATGTCTGACCCTGTCACCCTACTCAATAAGCTACAATGGAACCTTATTATCCCCAGGATCAAATATAAAATCTTTGGTTTGGCTTTTTAAAGCTTCCTCTCATTCCTTTCCAGTGTTCTCATACCTTACACTATCCTATCCCCTCACCCCTGTACCTAGTGATTGATGTCACTGGCCTCCTTGCTATTCTTCCAACAAGACTTCCATCTTCTACTTGGGGGCATTTTCACCAGCTGTACCCCATGCCTGGAATGTTCTTTCTCCCTTCTAATTTCCTATCTTCCCAGGATTCCTTTAAGCCTTTCCAGATTCCTCTGAATGCCAGCACTTCCCCTCTTAATTACTTCCAATATATAGTCCATAGTCATTTGCATGTTGTCTCTTCCTTCAGGTTGATACATCTCTGAGAACAGGGAATTTGCTTTGCTTTTCTTTGCAACCCCATTGCTTAGCACAGTGCCTGGAACACAGCAGACCCTAAAAACTGTTTATTGATTGACTGATTATTTGAATGCCATGCTAAGTAGGTTGTATTTTATCCCAAGGGCAATAGGGAGGAACTGGAAGCTTCTTGAGAAACAGGGAAATAAATTGGTCAGTATTGCATTTGGAGAATGGATTGGAGAGTGGAAAGAAAAGAAGCAAACCTTCAGGATACATTTACAGTGTGGTCCAGCAGATCATGTTGAAAAACTAAAATAAGGTAGAGGTCATGTGAGTGGAGAGAAAGGGGAAAAAATGAAAGAGATATTATGCACATAGGACTATGAGAAAAAGAGACAGACAGAGCCACACAGAGAGAGACAGAAACAAGAGAGAGACAAAGATAGGGACAGAGACAGATCCAGAGAAGGACAGAGACAGAGACAGAGACACAGTGAAAGGTTGATTCTGAAAGTATTCTGGTGATCTTAAAAGAATTAGGGGGAGTTTAGAAGAGGAATGGGTCTAGGGAAGTATTCCTCAAAGTTGATTTTGAAATGTCAAGGTAGATTCTATTTTAGCACCTTCACTACCACATCCCACATATTATTCAGTGATATGCAGATTCATGTTCTAGTGGTAATTCATTAGTTTCCAGATTTTAAACCTGAATTCATTGCTAAGAGATCCAGGTATATTGTTATTATCTCAACCCAAATACTCATAATACATTCAAAACTTGCAGTGCTTTTATTTTATCTCTTTGCTTATTTTAAGGGTATTTGAAATTTTTTGATTAAAGAAAAATATTTTGAAATTCTTATAGGCTGATGTTTTTAAAATAAGTTTTGAGTTCAATTCAACCCTGTTTAATCATTTTTGTCTGCCATACTAAAAGTTCAGAAACTACATGTTCCAAGATAGGAATAGGAGAATTGGATTCAGTAAAACATTGGACTTTTAAGCAATATTGATAACCCTGACTGATGCTTTCTCATTGCATTTTTGATAGTTGGTCCATGTGTTGCTTGCTGATCACCAGCATACAGGTGTTTCTGAAATCATCCAGTAATCCATTTGTTCTACACGAAGCTGTTAATAAGGAACAACTTTGGCAGATGTTATAGAGAAAGCACAATGATAGCAGGACTTATTCCCTAAATGCAAATCTCGAGCATTAATGTACTACAACAGATGATGAATTAAGAAGATATAGGCTTCTGTCCTATTTTACTATGTAACTTTGGACAAGTGAAACCTTCTCTGGAACATTTCCATTTTTGTCAGATGAAAGAGAGGGGCTATTTCATTTACACATATCTATACTTTTATCCAAACATAACACTCTCTCAATCCTCTTCTTCACACCAGGATAGGTACCATCTTCATGAAAGCTGTCTTTTGCTCAGGTATACCTTTGACTCAAAGGGAAAAATTAGCAACCACCACTATTAATCTCTGTTTCTGGTGAAAAAACAAACAAACTGGTAAAAAAAAGATATGTGTGACTTGTGAAAAGTCTCTTAAGGTTTATGGATCTCATTTCTATCATCCATAAAATTAATATTTTGGGGTGTTTCCTTTGGAGAGGAAAATTAGCAATAGTCAGACATGTAGGTTAGGTAAGAACAGATTTTAAAATTTCAGAGAAAGGATAGTTTGGATTCCGAACATAGGATTTAAAGGAGGAAAGTCAGCTAAGGCAAGTTGGGATGCTCACAAGAATGAACTTCTGAAGACATAAAGAGAAAGAATTCTGATTAAGAGGTAAAGGGTTTATCATTTAAAGGCACTCCATATGGCAGCAGAGAAAAATTCTGACAATGGAAACAAAATCAGATAATAGAAGATCCACGAATAAGCATTTGTTAAGCCCCTACCATGTTCCAGACAGTATGCCAGGTACTGAGGATGCAAAGACAAGAGGGAAATAATCTTTGCCTTTAAGGAATTTACATTTTAGTGGGGAAGGCAGCATATACATATACAAGTATATATACATGTATGTATACATATTTGTGTGTACACATATGCCCACATAGTACATACATACATACTTTGCACAACACACAGTATATACAAAGTAGATGGGGGAACTGGAATAGACTTCTTGTAGAATGTGGCCCTGTGAAATGAGTCATGAAGAAAACTATAGATTCTAAGAGGTAGAGATTTTTTTAAAAGCTGTGCAAAAATTCATTATTTATTTAAAATTATTGCTTTAATAACAAGAGGTAGAGATTTTGAGGGATTGCAGAAGAGAAAACCAATGCAAAGACATGGAAATGGGAAATGGAGTACCATTTTTGATAAATGACAGTGTGGGGAGATGAGTAATTGATATAATAAGGCAAGGAAGAGAAGGTGGGATCAGGCTCTGAAGAGCTTTAAAAGTCAAATAGAGCAGTTTATATTTGATCCTTGAAGTAATAGATAATGACTGGAACTCTTTGAGTCAGAGGGGTTGGATAGTGGGGGAGTGATATGACAAGACCTGAACTTAAAAAAAAAATCACTTTGTTGCTTGTATAGTATGGATTGTATGGAGTGGGTAGCCATTTGAGTCAGGGAGATCAATTAGGGAGCTATTGAAATAGTTTAGGTGAGAGGCCATAATGGCTTGACCTATGACAGTACTTAAGGGAGTGGAGAGGATATATATTAAAGAGATGCTATGGAGGTGGAAATGACAAGATTTGACAACTAAATTTATTGGTGGGCTGATAACAAGGAGTCAGGGATGACACTGAGGTTCCAAACCTTTGTGATTAGAAGGATTAAGATGTATTCAATAGAAACAGGGAAGTTTGATAGAGAAATGTTATTATTTTCTAAGAATAGCTTTGAATGTTAAAACAAAACGAATTGAGTCTGACAAGGAAATCCAGGAACAGAAAAGGAGGATTTAAAACAATTATTTTTTTCGGGGGGGGGGGTGAGTCAAAAAAGAGGTAGGAGTTCATGGAAGAATCCCTTCTCATTTTTGTGTTCCTCTTTTCTTTTCCAAGGAGAATGATCTATAAATTGGAATGGACAGCACAAAAATCAAGTTGCAACTAAAGAAAATAGGGAGATCATAAGACAGAAAACAATGCTTTGAAGAGTTCATGTCACCAAGCATGGATGAGATGAATTACATTCTCAAACAATGAAAGAACTGGTAAATATACCATTGTTGAGCTTCTGTCAATGATCTTTGAAAGATTGTCAAAGACATAAAAATGCCACAGGACTAGAGAAATCATACATTCCTAATAGCCGTTGCTGCTCTCCCTCCTTTACCCCCAACCCCAAGAAAAATCTATAAACCTTAGGTTAGTGAGTTTGATTTTGCATCCTAGAAAAAAACCCCAAAACTAAAACACAATTGTTAACTGTGGTTAATAAATATGTAAAAATGGATCCGAAGATCATGAACCTACATGGTGTTAAGGATGAGATGCCAGAATTGTCAATCAATCATTAAGGTTTTACCAAGTCCTTACTTTGTTCCAGGTATTTTTCAAAGTACTAGACTAACGTCATTTACTTTTATGACATAATTATTAGGCTATTAGATCAGGACAAGACTATAGAAATGATTTAACTAAATTTTACATAGATATTTAATAAAGTATTGGATGTTATTCTAGTGAAAAACACAGGAAAATGTGGTTTACATGATAAAAATGAGGCACATTTTCAATTGCTTGAGTTCACACCCAAAGAATAGTTATTAATATTTTGATGTCAATGTAGAGGATGTTTTCTAGTGGAATGCCCCACAAAATTGTCCTTAGACCTGTTCTCTTTAACATTATTAACTAATAATAATAATTAACAAATATTTATTGAATTAGAGAAAGGAATAGATGACAGACTTATCACAAATTAAGGTAATGCAAATCTAGATGACAGAGTACCAAAATGATCATGATGAGAATGAGGAGATTTGTTCCTATAGCATCTGGCATTCCATCTTCAACTACTAGACCTTTTCATAAGTTCATGTCTTTTTCTCTAGGGCAAAGCTTTAGGTCCTGGTACAAAGGACTCTGTGATTGGTCCTTTTACTTGGTTAGTAGGTACCTGGAGTGGAGGGGTGAGTGATGGTATTGGTTTTGTGCCTTACTGTGGTTGTTTGTA